>NC_051157.2:51960793-52133480 GCF_013339745.2 Dermacentor silvarum | reverse complement strand
TCCGGTTTTCCCTAGAGGATGTTCAGCACTTGAGGCCTCAGGACGGAACGACGGGGCTATGGCATGGTCCTGGCGATTGTAAGTGTTTGGGCGATAGGACGTGGGCCCAGCGCTGCGGCAATGGCGGGCGATGTGTCCAATCCGAGAGCACGTGAAGCAGATGGGCCGGTCATCAGGTGTGCGCCAATCGGCTGGATTTCGATAACGTGGCCTGAAGTCGTGTTCGGTCTTGCAGCAGCGACGACAGGGGCGACCGGGTTGGTAGCAGTATGACCGTTATCAAAGGTGGTAAAATGCCCATATTCCGCGACCTCTTGGCGAACCACGGCCTGAATTAGCGAAATCGGAGCCGGTTGTTGCTTTGCATACCGTCATGAGGTGTAACGGGTGCCATGGCCTCGAGTTCTCGACGGACGATCCTGGTGACGTTTTCTGGAGCTTGCGCTTGCCGAAGCGTGGCTAAACCTTCGCAGTGACGACTTGGCAGCCGTATTAGAAGTCGTCGACGCAGCGGTGAGTGATACGTTGACTTTTGGCCAGCTCAAAACGACGACATTCAGCGTGACCGACTCCACCGTTGAGCAGTTCTTACACAGTATCATATTGAATGCGTCGTCGGCTATGCCTTTCAGTACGTGGCCCACTTTGTCCCTTCAGGCATGTCCTTGTCGACCTTGTTGCACAGAGACAACACGTCCTGAATATACGAGATGTACGGCTCCGTAGACGTCTGAGCACGAACTGCGAGCTCCTGCTTGGCCGCTAGTTGTCGTGCGATAGGTCTCCCAAATAGATCGCGTAATTTCTGCTTACAGACGTCCCAACTCGTCAGATCTGCCTCATGCGTCTCGAACCAGAGTAGTGCAGTGCCCCGCAAATAGAAGATGAGATTCGCCAGCATTATGGTCGGGTCCCACTTGTTAGTGCGCTGACGCGCTCATACATTGCCACCATGCTCGACGTCCACGCCGCTGGTGCCGTTGAATGTCCCGGGATCACGAGGTTGCAAGAGAATGACCGTGACGGGTCTTGGTCACACTGGGTTGCTTGGTCGGTCATTGTGGTGGCAGCAACGCGCCGTCCGCTGCGAAGATCCAGTTCCCGGTGTTGTAGCGAGCGTACCCCGCACCTCCACCAAAGATGTTAGGGGAGAATATATATAGAATGGTATATTTACAGGGTAAGGCGCACAACGCTGCAGCAAACCGTTCAGGGGAGCCGTGCACACCAGAAAAAAACCACCCTTCGTCGTCGTCATCGTCCAGCACCGACCACAGGATCGCCGCTCGTGACAGTATCAACCATGCAGCGCAACTTGGCATCAATGGTCTTCAGGGGCGAGATCGTGCAAGCTTAAACGAATGCTCGCTTGCACTCTCGTGATTCACTGATGCCACGCTTTCGTCAGTGATCGTCTGCTTAGCTAGGAGAACACCACCTACTCGTTGATGTAGAAGGCAGAGCGAACATTTGGAAAGCGAGACACTTGCGCAATCTCGCCCAAGTTCTCGCTTAAAATCATCCACCTTACAGATACTGGCGAGCAGTGAAATTTCACGCTAGAAGCCGAGCAAGCTTTCAGAAATCATGCTTTATGTGCAGTGGTTAACAAAAAAATGCAATGACTAAAGTGGGCAGAAATTCACAGAAGTCATTACTTCACCTAGAACAAATCAGTCGTTACATCAAGTGTTGTCATATTTGGTGGCCATAGTTCTCAAAGCAATCTAAATTACACCATCACTCTGCTGTCCACATAATGCAAATGGTTGCTCTCAGTTTCAAGCATACCAGCAATTTAGGCCAAATAAACGTCAATAGTACATACCAAGACTTGAAGAGGAGCCAGCCTGTTCCTCACGAGGGTACAGTTGGCCCAGCAGCAACCTCTGGAACCTCAGTAGCAGATCCAGTGATGGAGAACGCTCCTTTTGGTCAAGGTTCAGTTTCAGAGAGCACCCAGCCATTTTAGCGCCAGTACTTGCATTCTCGGGAAAAAAGCTCTGCAGCTTTGCCATGGTATGCACAGCAGTGTTCCTGTTCCACAAGCACCAGAACAGCAGATATACCACATAAAGCGAAGAACACAAATGGAAAAGATCCCAAATTACATAATTCTGTTCTGTTATGTACCGTCGAGTCACTGTTGACTCCTGGAGACACTACGAATATATGAATGTCAATGAGATCTGCTTAACACAAGTTCTTTAAGCTCACTGGGATGCTTCCCTGTGGCCTGAAGAATGCCATCTAATCATACATTACATAATTATGTGTTTCAAAACAGTTAGGGCTATTTACTTCAGCATAAACAGAAAGGAAACACCTTGTAGTACCTTTAAAGTAGAGTTAACATACATCTTACAAAGCAAGTACCTTAGATTCCTAAATAAAGAATATTGCAACTCGTGGTTGCAGATTCTCACTAGTATAGTACTTGAGCCCTCAGAGCTCCCTTCGTGCAGGCATTATAAAGGTTAAGGGGAGTAACATAATTGTTATGAATATGAAAGCAACAAAAGCAAGTACCTGCCAGATAAGTCTGCAAGTAAAGCTTGCATTATCAATAAGTGCCCTGATGACACGTACGGGTAGGCCAGAATGAAATGAGAACAGGAAAAAGGTAGAACACCTTTTACATATAATAACCTAAAAAAGGTTAAAATGTAATGTGGCACAGTGGCAAAGCCACCATGGAATATTCTTGCCAGATCTAGCGGACCTATGCTGCTATGAAATCTACCACACTAACAATTTATTTCAAAAGTAGTCTAGTTTATGATGCTGTATATCATTGCATGGCATATTACCTCAACAGCTGTTTGACAAGGTGCAGCAGTGGAATTGCAGCTGACGCATCTTCTGAAACCACTTGGCTCCTCTTTGTCTCAGATTCCAAAACCGCCTGGTCCGACATGAGCTGCTCTCCGCTGCTGGTCATCTCCTTGGAAATCTGCCTGTCCGGCATGGTCTCCTTTTCCTGAAGTTAAAGGTGCCTGATTTATAGACATTCCACAATTTTATGTGCATCACACAGACTCACTAAAGCTCACTTAGTCACATCTTATAACAATAAATATAAAGTTTTACCGCTGGCCATTCTTCTTGGATACAGTTTTCAAGTATGGGCAGAATACTAGACCCCGCACATTATTAATAACTTTCAGCAAAGCAGAGAGATGTGCTGTTGACTCCCTAGGCACTGTAACTCGCATTACAATTACTTTAACAGACTGCAGCACCATGTTAAGCAGCATCATAATCCAAAGCATTAATTAATTACCCTGGCATCACATGAGCCAACATTACAGTGAAGTCTGTAATTCAGTCAAGTGACTGCAATTCACTCAACCATAGTATGCCCCACATGAACTATAGTGAAGCTTGCTTAAATTAAATTTGGCCAATGCAAATCACATCCCCCACAAGAAATCTGAAATTTTGTGCACACTGTGAATTTAGAACATACCGTACATATTGCAGTGGACATTGCGTATGCCAAACATGAAGCACACACTACTAGCACTACAAAAAAAAAAAAAAATGCCTGCTTTCCTTTAATCCTGCTCCTCGCATCTCCATAATTTGAAGCTACTAAAAAGAAATTGTCTGCAGCATCCATGACTGCTTGAGCAAGAGGGTTCCCTCTTTAACCTCCAGCCACACCATGCTCCCTGTCATCTTTTTATTGTGATAGCATTTATATGGACACTCCAGGCACATTTCTGCCGTCGCTATCTCTGTGATGTTCCATATAAAGTCCAAGGGTGATAGCATGGTCACCGTGTGCCGTATGCTGTATGTGCGACTGAAGGCATGCAAGGGTGAGCTGTCGATGGTGGCTCAATCTCACGCGGGCAAGGGAAGAAACTGGGGAGGCAGCACGCAGTCTTCCATTGCATATAAGGCACTGTGGGGGAGGAGGAGGGGGGAGGGGGGGGTGCTACTTCCAATTATAGCCCTATGCAGTTCTGATGCTGATAGTCTTATGACCTGTGCCCTGACAAAATGGCAGGCCTATAAAAAGAGGGGTTGAAGAAGTTCAGCTACACCTTAACACAGTTGGGCTGAGACTTATTAAGCAGGAAATGCTTCCTTGCTTCACTGTGCACGGTTTCAAAGGAAAAATCCACAATCCACCTGACAGTCCCACCGAATACTCTATACACAATTCAGAGTTTACTGATAATGTGAACGCCTAGTTCCCCATACATACTGACCATTGCATCTTCAATGTCTTGAATTTCAACTTTTATTGCTGTCTGCAGCGATGACTCCAGGCCACCATCTGCCATCAAACTTCCTACAAGCAAGTCCGTCATGAACCGTTTGCCAGGGGTTAAGCCTGCTTCAGCCCCTTGAGAACCTGGAGAGGAATGAAAGAAAATCATTAAAACAGTGTAGTCAAGCATCAGCGCACTTTATAAATAGTGGACACAAAATTGTAGACACTATGTGCCTTACGTACAGTCATCTGCCAGGCACAATACGAAGTACTGGTCCACTACCACAATGCAGGTCCGCACAACCTGATATGTGCAAACCAGAGTGGAAATGCAGCTGCCCTGTTGTGCATGCACATACAGTCAACAACCGATTTTTCAGACATGACCGATTATGCAGAAGCCTTCGCGGCACTACAATGTACCCCATAGAACCATGTATAAGAACGTCTGAAATTTCCAATGCCGAAACCCTTCGCTGTCAGATTTTCCGGACTTCTTACCGTAATTGCGAGTCCGAAAAGGCATTATAAGAAGCCACCGAGGCCATCATTTTGCTTATCTTGCAACCTCGAACCAGCACTCTCACACGCCGATCTGCTGGCAGCCGTAGCCACTACCCCTGAAATGCTAGGCCTAACTGCATTAGGATAGAAAACTGAGCAAGTTTGTAAGCACTCATGGTGAATTTTTGTGCAGCGCTCACAATTAGGACGAAGAGGAAAATACATGCAGGACAGGCGCTGTCCTGCGTGTATTTCTTCTTCATCCTTCGTTTTAATTGCGAACGCTGCACAAAAATTCACCATGATAGGCCTAACTGCTTTGACATTCACTGCCAATTAAAGTTCCTGCTGTTTGGTGCCATGTTTTTTCATTAAAAGAATTTGCCACTGTCAGCAATGGCACGGACTCCGCCTCTGTCATCCTCGCCGATGGCATCAAAGCGTAGAAAGCAGAGCAAAAGTCAAGCATGGCATAATGCCAATTACCAGAAATTTGCTTCACTGCAATACAACAATGTTACACGGTGAAGCATACTAAGAATTGTAAGGGCCCACTGTAACGAAACACAGAATGTATTAATTACACATGCGTGCAACCAATATCTCCTGTGACAATACGAGCACCGATATGTTTAATAAGTACACTGGCAGGCTTCAGAGCTATTTCAGACGTGTCTGTGGCAATTTGAGTCCTTGCGGGCAGTAAATGGCATGCATTCTCTATTCGGACTGCCCGATTTTTCGGATGTTCTCGCAGTCCCTAGGGAGTCCGAAAAATCGGACATTGACTGAATTTGCTCTCAGGGCAGCGTTGCGCATTTCTGCTGTAACATTTCGGAACAGTGTGATGAGCTGTCCACTACAGCGGCACATGCCTGCACAGGACTGAGTGGTCAAATAAGCACATCTGCTGTTGTAGCAGATGGTGCATCACACTATGCTAAAACCTCTTCCCATAACTGTAGTTGCATTATAATTCAACTCGCATTAATCCAACCCTTGCAGGACCTTAAGATTTGGTCGAATTAGTCAAACGGTCAAATTAATAAACATTGTCAAAATGAACGAAATTTAAGTTAGTTTTTTTATAGCTTGAATTGGTCTGTGGTGTCTTCTCGCTTTTTGCTCTTGAAGCACGAATCAACCAGCATGCAGCGAACAGTGCCGACATGTTTAAACACTGCCTTAGTGTTGGACTGAAACGACAAGTAAAACTACACAGCGTTGAGCCCAGGCTCAACATCAGCCTCACGCAGTGGCTCCAGTGGGGCACTGTCGGCAACGTCATCTGTACTGCTCTCCTTACTGCAGTCTGCGAAACTGCTAAAGGTAAAAATAAAAAAAGCCTCATCTAGGTAAAGCAGGAGCGCTATCTGCTCAATTTCAAAGCAAAGCATTCTTTGCCTCTTCCTTAGACTTTTCCACTGCTACTTGCACGCTGCGTTGGGAGGGGGTTCAGAGTGTGTATATACCAGGTGCGCGAGGTATTTGAGAACACTATTCCTTATCGCCATAGACACCAGCAGGCTTATCACATCTATCTCGGCGTGTGGCTTCTTGTTGGTTGACCCCTTATCATTCGTAATGCGCAGTTTGTTCAAAGATGGAAGCCTACAGGTTGACACAGGAAATGAAACACCATGCAGTCCTCGTCGCCCTGGCTGCACACCACAGCGACTTGGAAATTCCCACCTTTCTGAACGTAGCGAAGTCTTTTGTTTACAAGGTGCGGACAGAACTGATGTGTTCTGGCGGTGACGAGGCATCTGTGGCGAAAAGGAAAAAGCTCAGACAGCGGTCAGATGTCGTCAGAACCCCTGATTTTCTCTAGGCGGCTGCAAGTCATTATGAGTGACGACCCAGGGAAGTCAATGTGGGCCATTGCAAAGGAGCTCCAAGTCGCAGAGTCGACTGTCAGACTCGCTGTGCACAAGGACTTGAGATACCAATCCTATGTCATGAGGAGGGGGCAATTCATGTCCGACGAAACTCGGGAGAATCGTCTGCTCTGGTCCAAGCGCTTGCTAAGCAAGATGAAGAGACCCGAGGAGCCTGGAATGCTCTGGTTTTTTTCGTATGAAAAGAACTTTGACCAAGACCAAAAAGTTAACCACTGTAATGACAGGCGGCTTTGCACAAGCGCTGATGAGGTGCCTACAGTGATGCACACGAAATTTCCGTCGTCTGTGATGGTGTTAGCCGTCGTTAACAACGAGGGTGACGTCATGCTGCCACACTTTTTTGCAGAAGGACTCCGCATTAATGCTGCCGCAAACGTGGAGGTGATTGCCACCATTGTAAAGCCCTGGATAGAGACTGTTTTGAAAGGAAGACCTTATGTCTTTCAGCAAGATTCGGCTCCCGCCCACACCACATGCATCACCCAGGAGTGGCTGGCTGATAACTTCTACGACCACATCACTCACAACTTGTGGCCTCCTAGATCTCCAGATTTAAATCCGCTCGACTAGTATGTCTGGGGCGTCGTTGAGAGAGAGGCCAACAAACAGCCACATAATACAAAAGACTCACTGAAGGCTGCAATTGCTGACTCAATGGCCAACATCTATCTCTAAGGACCACCTGATCAATACATGCCGCCATTTCCAAAGCCGAATTGAATCTGTTATTGCTGTGGATGGTGGATTCATTGAGTAATTGTGGAAATAAACTATAACAGAAATACTTCCCAAAGTTTGGTGAAAATAAGTCTATTTTCCCTGGCTCGCCTCCGACCCACGTTGTGTTCGGGATGAACGTTGCATGGAATTGGAGCGACGACAATGTGTTCCTGAGGGAGACCGCTTCCACCGGAGGAACCCCCTTTTAGAGGTGGCCCCGGAAAATAATCGCCCAAAGTTTTACCCCGCATAATGAATGCACCCCCCAACTTTGCACATATTTGTCACGAAGAAAATGTACATTCATTATGCAAGTAAATACTGTATTTATTCGTGTATATATGGCAATAAATGAGCTCAAAGGAGGTGATCTACCTGTGCTGCTGAGCAACAGCAGGGAGAGTGCGCGTGCCCGCTCATCAGCAGTGGGAAGAAGGAAACTCCATCCAGCCTGCAGGGCCTGCTGAGCTGCCCGCTGCACAGTGGGGAGGATGTTGGCTCCACTGGCCAGGGCCACCACCCGCTGCTTGAGGGACGACAGCAGTCGGGACTCCGGCACAAGGCCCAGGCGGTCGGCACCCACTCCATTTGTGAGGGCTGCCTGAATCTGGAGAACAAATGGTGTGCAAGCCCTGAGGTTATCATCACAGCACTCTGACTTCAGACTTCCAGACATTATTAAAAAGTGTGCTGGTGTTCGCAAAAAAATTGTGTGAATGCTGGCACCAACAACAAGGTTTTGCTGGAGAAAACTAAGGACCAAAGAACATTCTGTGGGAAATAATGAGAGCTCAAGAAGCTGATCCTGCAGCAAGAAAATGGAAACCACGAGATAGGAAAATATCATGTTATCAGGAATGATCTGCACGAATGCCTTCCCTTCCACTTGCCATACTATACATTTTGAGCTGACAAGTGCAGTGCATACAATGTGCACTAACGATCGTGTCTGCTAAGTATTACATCGCTACGTGCCGCCGAAAACGCTGAAATTTCAAACCAAACACTGCTTGCCCTTCCTCGCGGGCGCTGTGCTCCCAGCCGGAGAGTGACATCAATTGTGCAAGTGCACTACATCGCCATACTGTGACGTCACTCTCAGCGACACGCGACTTCAAGAATTATTCAAGGCAACATCAGTTATTTGTTTAATCTGTTGCTTCAGTGGACGAATTAAAGCTTAGTGAAATAATAAAATATACAAACCGAATGTCTGAGTGTTTTTGTTTTACTTTGTACCGTAGCAAGAGAGATGTACTTCCACTTCATCTGCTTGTTCCCAAGTCATGCAGTCGTGCACAGACAACGAAGCTATGTCTTTTTCTGCCGTGTTCCAGCGTGCGATCGTGCTCGGTGATTCACTTGTATCTGCCTCAGTGTTCATGTAGCACTGACTTATATTGCTAGTCGGATGTTCTCGTGCACAGCGCACAATATTGTGCGCTACGTGAAACAATACAAACCCAACAGCTCACACGCAACACCATCAGTGGAAGTGCGCCACACAGCAATAAAGCAAGGAAAAAAAGAAGACAGAAGGTGGGGCCTGTGACGCACGTGTCACGAGATCCTCCAGCTCCAGTATGGGAGAACACAGGGAAGAAGTTTCGCTTGCGAAGGCTAGACAGTGCAAGTGGAGAGAGTGTCTATGTTGCCGGTGAAGCTCGCCTCCTTAAATCATAGGTTCCCGGCACTGAAATATTTCTACCTCGGCTATTAATGAACCAATTTGAAAAAGTCTTGTGGTAGAATGTTCCGCAGAGGGCACGTAACAACTTCCGGCGTATAAACGAAATTTGCTACATGGCCTGGTGAGGGTCCTTTTAAAGCTAATAAGAGCTTGACCTCAGCTATATCTGAGGCTAAAGGTGCAACCACATGCACGTGATTTCCGAGCGACGACAACAAGCGATGGCAACGAGCGACAGGTGTTGCTGTCACTTGTTGCGTCGCCGGTTTTTGGTCAGCCACAAACGTTCTCTTGTCACCCAGAAGCCCACGCGGCGGCTACAACTGGTTACCATGTGATTGCACAACAACATGGTAGCAACCAGTCAGCCCACTTCAATCTGAATTCGCTCGTTACTTGCTCTTTGTTGTGATAGCAAGAAATAAGTGGTAAAATCAGCCATTGCTTCGTCTCATCTCTCATTGAGGACAACATACCGGCAATGTTTTGTGGCTATTATCGTGATCACTTATTTCGTTTGATGCTGTTAAGCCTGCGACGCCACCGAGAGCCACGAAAGTGTTTCGATTTTTACCTACCAGAGGGGCCCCACAGCATTGTCAAAGGCGATGACGGCATACTAAAACTGGGTATAATAAATATTGGTTAAAACATTGGCCTTGTGGCACGTTTGAAATTGTGTTATTAGTGTACAATTGTATTTATTCGGACAACAATGAAAATTTGTCGCCACTTTTTTTTTGTAATGTTGCGACCATGTGGTTGCCTCACGGCTCGGCGCGACAGTGCATCGCTTAAATATTGAGTGCATGTGGTTGCCACTTAAAGAACAGGACATACTGCGACATTATAGGCGCTTCATAGAAAAAGATACAAAAAGAAAATATAAATCATAATTTTAAAGAAGCCACATCTGTAGTAAATATATTGTTAAACTGAACAAAAGCTTCCCAATTTCCTCCCCAATGTGATCCCAGAAGTATCGTACCTGAAGCCTGAGAAGGTTCAGTGCAGCAGTGGCAATGCACTCTTTTTCTTGTGGAGGTGGTGGCCAGGCAACATCAGTCCCCTCGCATGCCCAGGTCAGAAGTTCATCGATGTGTTCTATTGTCGAAGCGCACACGTCAACCACAAAAGGCTCTCTCAGCCTAAGAGAACCCTGGTCTACAGCAGTCCAAACAAACATCTGTTCAAATGAATACAGAGAAAAGAAACAAGATGAAAGCAAGGTCCCTATTAACAATACCGCCATGGTCACAAGGGTTCTGTGCCTATTAACATTAAGCACATAATGGGACTGAACTCGCTTTCCTTTTATTGGCAATTCAAAGCTTATTGCATGCTATCTGTCTGAAAGCATTGTTCGTGGCATGCACCCGTGAGAGCAAGAAGATTGTGACGATGCCCATTTTCCAGCAGCATTACAAGAACTACAGCAACTGTTTTCCTTGCAAATACTACAGTATCAAAGTATTGAGATGAGATGGTTGTGTGCCATATGTAAATCTTAGATGAGATGTGAAATGCTTTCCCTTGTGCTCTCTTTCTCTACTTTTGTAAAACAGTGAATGTGAGAAATGTGCCTTTGTTCAGAAATTTACTTGTATGCATGACTTTTTCAGATAGTTTTTCCACAAAACTGGTCTGGCAAAAGATAATATTAATACTTTTTTTTCTCTTAATAGGTATTCCACTACATGTTCACTGCCACACCTAAGCACGCAATGCTTGTGGGTGGTCAGGCAGATCAGTGCAACCTGACCGAACAACAAGCAATAATAATAAAGAATAAAGAAACAACTTATGCACACTGTGCATTCATAGAAGATATACAGCAAAATAAAAAAAGTAAAAAAAAAGAACGAAAGGAAGCTTAGTGTGACACATTAAAAAGTGAATTAGAAACTAGGAGTGGGCGAAAACTCGAATATCACTAAATAAAATAGTGAAAGTTCGAATAATTAGATTCGTGAATCAAACATCTACTATTCGATCTTTAGAATACTATTCAGTGCAATTTTAAAGACCTGTCTGGTTTTTGTTATATGCAAATTTCTTCGTTTTATGCCAATGTTTGATTCCTTGTAGCATCTATATCTTTTAACCAATTGTATTGTATTGTAACATACGCCCCCCTCACCCTATGCCTCTCTTCATAAGCCTGTGAGGTCTTTCTAAATAAATAAATTGGTCTAGAGACACTGGCACCGTGGAGTCCGTCGTGCTCAATGTCGTGCAAATGAGTGCCTCTGCCCTACTGCATGCGCTACCCAATGTCGGCTCAATGTGGGGATCACACATACAGTGCCCGAACACCACCATTCGTAGAATGGCATCACGTTGGCCAGGGCCGCCTTTGTTGGTACAAGGTTATAGTCCAGGGCAACAAGACGGATTAAATAACGCAAAGCAGACAGAGGCAACAACAACAATACCAGCGCGTAAAGTGCGAAAACATGTACGGAGATCGGGCCAATTAGCTGCCGGAAGGCATTCAGATTGTGTTAGATATGTGGAGAGGATATGTGGAGATATGTGAAGAGATATGTGGAGTTGTCAATTTAACACATACACATGATCTTGTGGCCGATCACTGATGAGCCACCCGTACAAACATTGTGGGGATGCGCGACTCTCACGCGTCCCCTGATGTTGTTTTCCTCGCATGGCTCGCGTCTCCTGTGGTCCGGCTTCTCCGCGTGGCTAAGCGCCGGCGGCAGTCGTGGTGGTTGCGGCACATTGCGAGAGATGGCGCGAGTGTCACGATGCTAACGCCACCGAACGGCGGGGTGACTTGGGAGCAAGGGGTCGAAGGCGCTTCCTCTTCGGGTTGGGATCGGTGAGCGATTCAGGCGTCCCGTGTGTGCACCGATCCACGCTTCGAGAGACCGTCTCGCGTGGCTAGGAGCAGGGCGCCGGTATGGATGAACACGGATCGTTCGAATTTGCCACCGTTCGCGTGACCGTACCCGTGAACGACTATGCGATGGTGTCATAGCGTGGGGCGGACATATTCGCTCGCTATCCGGTCGCGGTGAGTCAGACTTCCTTGATTTGTCGTGCGCCCATGTGAATGTTATATTGGTAGTAATTTGGCTAGCATGCATTAGTGTATGAAAGGTGCAATGAATGCCCTTTTGACTGTTTGCACTACTGTGTTGTCGTTCCTTTGTCCCAAGAGCGCGTGTGAGACTCCACAACATATTAACAGCAAGCATTCCACGATGACTTGTGGCCCATTACCAAATTGGCCAGCGGCGACTTTTCATCACGGCCACACTGCCTGGGCAATTAGGCCTAATCAGCGCTACTTTGTCGGACGTGGGCGACTAAAGTTATGGTTTGGTGCCGAATTATGCTATGGACGTACGAAATATGGGCTTGAGAAATATACTCGTGTGCGCATTTTTCTAAACCTTTGAGCTATGCATATAACAATGCATCAAATTTTTAATTCTTATGAGCTTATTTCCTATTTTTATTGTTGTTATTCATGTATAAACAGTACATATATACCAATGCAAAATATTTTTTTTCTCACTTTACAGTCACCCTAGAAAAACTTAGGTAAATTTTTTTTCGATATAGGACCCTCTGAACAATTTAAATCTGCAATACAAAAAAATTGATCCTGGGTGGTGGAATATGGTGAAAAAAATCGACCCTCAAAGGGTTAATACTTTTCAGACTTTTATAGATGCTAAAACTCAGCTGTAAACAGTGCTGGCATACTAATTTGGAGTTCCCTTTAATAAAAGTAGACCATACCGTACATCTTGATTCCTAGGTATTAAAGTTTCTGATAGCTTGCTACGTTCTTGTTATTTTATGCTAGGAGACACTCGAGCATGTTCAGCGCTGTATTTTCTCGCTCCAGATTTGCAAGCATTAAACTTTGATGCGTAGCTAGCTACCGTAATGTTGCATGCAAGAACCAGAGCAAGCAGAGCAGCACGTGCCCTCCTTTCCCATTCGGCTTAAAGGAAGCAGGAAAGAGTCCCCTATTGTGGACTTGATCACATTACTACATGCTCACCTTCCTAGTGCACGCGGGAAGATAGCGAGCATCAGGACGCCATCCATCTTGGCTCACCCTTGCCTGTTTTCCCTTGCACCCACAGCAAACAGCGCGCTTGAGGCACTATTTTATCGCACTTGGACTTTACACAAAATCTAGGCTTTTTCTGGCAAATTGTCATTGCACGCTGACAGGGGAAAGATAAAGCTTATTGAACGCGAGCCCAGTGATGGTTTTGGTTTTGCATGCTGTACTGCACGACTGATCGAGCGTTATATTTAAAGGGGCTCTCCTTAGTTTTAACTCCGTTTCATACAAATAAGTTTCCAGTCCTGCCTTGGAGTTCGAATTAACAAGATTCTGCTGTAATAGCACACGAATTTTGAAAAAAAAAGCAAAAGAGAAATAAATTTGTATCAATATAATACAAATACACAGGATCTGAAGGAGACAATAAACTGAAGATAACACGAAAGTAAAATGGACATTGATTGGCCCCAACAGGCTGACTAGTTTTTCTATGCTGCCCACCAATAAGCAGAACAGCAGCCCAAAAGCACATCGACGATGGCATTACAGTTGAAACACAGGAAGGCTTTGTAGAAACTCACAAAGGACCACACAGAAAGAGCGGTCGATGAGCAAACATGGCGTTTTAATAGAACAATAGTGATGATGACAATGATGATAGCAGGTGAGCGAGGAAGAAGTTTCTACACACTTCCTGCCGCGACATGAAGGGTTATTTTCGTGTACTTGGCAAAGAGACAGTCCGGTTACACCATATAAAAACGATCGTGAAGTTCCAGCAGGCCAGATAATGTAAAAGAAACCTCGCACGGGCAGCGTTGTTCACTGGTTCGTGTAAATTCGCTTTGTGATTGGTATTCACCAGGATCTGTGCCTTGTCTGTCTGGTCGTACCGAATACACAGTTGTACTTTGTTTCGTAGTGTCAATTCTAGTGTGCACATGTAGTGGCGTTAGATGACGTTGCCCAGCGATAAACATCAGTAGCTGGCGCTTAGTATTCTGTGGTCATTGCTGTATCTTCCTTGAAATAGTGTGAACGTCATCAAGAGATGTGCAGCATCGGCAAAGCACTCAGCGAGTTGGACACCTCATTCTGTTTTTGCACTGCTTCGATTTTGCGCAGATGATATCCGGTCTCTGATGCATCGTTGTCCTTGCTTTACTGGATACCTGCGGCACTAGTAGTCTTAATGGCCGGACATTGGTTGTTTGTGCTGCGCAGGATTCTTTGAGAGTTAAGCAGTTAGTTCTGACAGCAGAGACAGGGCAGTGGCCAGACGCACTTCTAGGTTGATTGCGCAGTGACGATGGGCCTCCTGTTGTTGGCACCTGTACCCTGGCTGAAATTCATTTCGCTTCAGTTCACGTGTGCGCCTTCATGGTCATCAATACAATGAGTATGCATTCCCTCGCCTGGACGGGACGGACCTGGACTCTTTGGTGAAAATGAGGTCTTCGTGGACTCCTGGACTGTTCATCAGAAATGATGTTAAACTGTGTGTTGCTATTAGAACCTTTCGCACGTCATGCACACTGTACAAAGGCTCTTTCAGTATTCCTGTGGCTACAGGAGCTACTTATTCATCTTGTGTTTTCGACACGTCTCTAAAATCCAAGATGATGAAATCAGTTGATAGCTGTCTTCGGTTCCGTCATACATGTCACTAACCATGTTACCAACGGGTTTTAGACACGACAATATTATCTTCAGTAGGTGCTTTCATGTCATTGAAGATTTCCGTCTTTATGCCACTCTTTCTTTTACCTTCTTCAATGCAGCCATGGCTTGTAGCTTCGGTCTTACAATCTTTTACCGGTTGTATTTTTTGCAACGCTTCAAGGCACAAGAGTAATAAGATGGTCATTCCCCTTCCAGAGATCTGTGACACGTCTTCACTCTTTACACTCCAGTCTTATCTCAATAGCAAGGCTGAGTTTAGACTTCAGTGTAACCAATTTATCCATGTAGTCTACCTGAATAGTATATTCTTCATATTCGTCATTGTCAAAAATCAGTACTTCGATCTTTTCATCTAGAAAATGAAGCCTCTCCTGCAGAATTTCGAGCTTGCTGCTCATGAGGTGAAGTAGCTGTTACGGCCTCACAGAGCGCCGTGTCGATATTGTGGAAGATGAGGCTCACCATCGTTCTGATAAATGCCCTATTTATAGTCAGCTCAGCCTCCTTGTAGCAGGTGACTGTCGGTGGGTGGATGAGAGCCGTCGGTAGTGTTGACTCCGCTCTTCCCGGCGAATCCATGCATGGGCTCAGTGTCGGTTGGTCCTGGGGGCTGTTCAGTCATTGACTAATACAGCTCCCGAGTTTCACGGCACCGTTTTGTAGGAACCAGGTGAATGGGGAAGAAGCTTCTACAGGCTTTATGTAAACTTTTCATGCTTCAGAAGACCTATAGCAATGAAGTTCCGGAAATGATTCAATGGAAGGCTCTACATGCAAACCTCATCAGTAAGTCCAGACACTGAAATTTTCTTCCCTTTCCACACGGAAGCCACCAAATGCAGTTTGTTTTAGAAAGCATGTTTTCTCCCCTGACCAAAGTTTAACGTTAATAAAGAGAGGCACATGTTTAAAACAAGCAGAAAGAGGCACCAAAATTAATGTGCAACGTACCTGGGTGTCACTGCAGGCTATGCCAGCAACAACATTTCCTGCGTGTAGACAGAGAGGGAATGGCTTCATATTGGGCACGGGAGCACAGCTTGATGATGTCCATTCACTGCTGTTCCACATGAACACTTGGCCTTCCTGCGTGACTGCTGCACAGTGAGAAGTTCCGATTGCTACGTCGACGATTGTGCGCCCTTCCAGTCCACCCACAACTTTTAGGTGAGTGGCAGAATCCTGCTGTTTACTGCTGTCCCTGTAAAAGAAAATGTAGTGTGCCAATGTAACAACTTAATTTTTTAATGCGTCAGCATTAGGAGTGTCAAAGTAGAAAAAGTGTACATTTGTGAAGTGTGGGAAGCCGTTCATGAGGTAGAGGTGGTAGGTCATGTGGTGCACGCTGTGGGGATCGAGATGCCTTCCCACGCCTCGTCCCCCAGCTCGTGCGTGGCGCTTAGCTCGATCTCAGCGCACAGCATCTACACACATCTACCCCAAATGGCACAGAAACTTACGCCCACTCTTTCGCCGTGTCAAGAATAAGTGAATGGGTGCACGCTTGAATATATGCGCACTAGACACGCACAATAAATGATGGTACTACACTAATAGCGCACGAATGATCGAAGCTGAATGTTTCATGACGGTCCGCAAGAGTAAGCGAGTTACTACCGATAATATGCCTTTGCTACAAGGTATTACGATGTACAGAACAGCTACGTTTGAAGCCTTGTGCGCAGCAAGAACAAATCTAACGGAACTGAGCACACCCGTGAGCAATAGGCAGAAAATAATCAGATAGTGACCGCACCGAGAAATTTTACTCAATCAGAAACATGACAAGCCGCTGCTTCAAAATATTTGCCAAATAAAGAATGAAGAGCAAAGCACACTAATACTGATCCAATTCATGAGCGAAAAGTTTGGATAGATTGGAATACATATTCAGCGGCACTTTTAGAACAAGCACCATATACGCTGCTCACGCCGTTTGGACATAGCTCCGAAAGCGCTTTTGCATGTTCTCTGAAGCTGTGGCCAAAGCTTTGTGTCATCCACCCAGTCACCATCTACGATATCTCCCAAAACAGAGGTTTGCTAAGCTGTACAGGCGTCGTACACATACATTGTAAACACGTAGGCAACGGAGAGAGTTGAGGCAAGCAATGGACGCGGCACTATGTGACCAAACATGGCAGCGCCCACAGGATCGCCGTGAAAAGGGTCAATAGTGCAAATGACAGTAGTCTGCTCCGGACCACCATCAGTTCCACTTCGCTTCTCGTAGAGCAAGGACGTGTGTCGAGTGAGCTTCTGAACAACACTTAGCAATGTGGTGAACGCAGTTTAAATCATGGATCCAGGACCTCAAAGGGATGTGAAGTACGAAATGCCAAACACATTTCCCTCGCATTTGCTGCTAAATTGCCACAGAATTTTTTTTTGTGCTGCCTAGAAGTCTAATAAAGAGGAATCATGACCTAAATATGCTCTGTTTCATACATGGCAGGCAACGCTGCAAAAGCTACACAAGTAGTGCAGCCATAGAAGTTTCACTCCACATGTTTCGCAGTGGAGTTCTTGATCTGCAATGTATTTTACGAAATAACTACATATATTACATCTGCAACTTGTGGACGCAAGTTTACATCAAATCACACATTACTTGTTCATGTTTGTGCTTCTGTAGGCGACGTACTATGTCTTGGTTGCGAGCACAAGTGATCCACTGAGGTCACTGGTCGCACAAGCATGTTACTCTACTCGTTTGGTGGTAAAAAGGTTTATATCTCCAATGCCTTTCAAGTAACAAATACTTCATATTTTACAATGTGACGCACTACGTTTTGGTCGCAGATGCGAACAGTGGGAGGAGACTCTCTAGCATTCATAGCATTGTCTGCTATGTATGAAACGGAGTATAGACATGAAACATGGAAATTTTAGCTCTGCAAGCCAGGAACTCATTGAGTGGTCCTCGTATAGCGCTCCTCATTCAGATCTATGAGCTTTCACAGTCTGACGATTTTTTGGCAAGTACCAACAATGCACTGAGCAATGACATTTTGATTATGCGACCATAACAAGGTGGTCTGCACACTGCACCTGATCACTCAGTGACCAAGCCTCTTAGAAACAATGAAGTGTCATTACTACAAGCTACGACCTAGTACTGCTTGTGTTCACTGACAGAGTTCACTCACCAGATATACAGCATACAGGAACGAGACAGAGCCATACTGAAATGGGCCCCACAGAAGATGCGCGTCACATCCACACCATGTAGTCCATCCACCAGTCGCAGGCAGCTTCGTGGCTCATCTAAGCTTGCAGCTGGTTTGCTGCCATCACTGTGCCCATATGAGAACACCAAGCCTGCATACCAACATATTCCCTCTAGTCACCAATTGTTCCATTTACTTGAAAGCATCAAAATAATATTGTACCATACTTTTGTACACAAGAAAACACCGCCACAGATAGGATGAATAACTTATGTTGTGAATATTTCTAGGACGCTAGTAGCTGTGAAGACTAGAAGTAAGTACAGCTGAGCGCAGGTTATGCGGTGTTGGTGTACGAAACAATGACGTAGGAGTCAAGCCCAGATTTCACAACTGCCTAGTCACAGATCTGACCTCATGCACTGATCTGCAAAATTCAGCAGAGATTTAATAGTGGTGACGGTGCAATTATGCATGGGACAGAGAAAATCTGGTTATGTTGTGAATAACAATAATAATAATAATACAAACGGACCAAGGACAATCATTGCTGAGTTCCGTGCTAAAAAATTATTAGTGTAGCACATTTGAGCGCCCAGTGACACCTGCTCTGTACAGGGCCAGCATTTCCTAAACTAGAGATTGACAACAAAAAATTTTTGCCGGCATTTAGCCACAACCTATTCAATGCAGATTTAAAAAATGAAACACAAAAAGGCATCCACCAGTTTGAACCCTTCAGGGTACAATATTGTATCAACATGCTCAATTCGAGGCTCATTTTTTGGCACTTTATTATTCTGCCTTTTGAATCTGAGTCAATTTTGAACCAGGCCACAGAAACGAAGCGTCTAGGATGTCTCTGACCCCACAGAAAATTCAAACAGCAAAAGTAGACTGGATGAAGGAGACAAATTCAAACCTTATTAGTCGCTTAAATTTAAAAAAAAATTATTATACACAACACTACTTGAGTGCAGTCATACCAGCATCGGTGACGATGAGTATTTCACCTCCGCCATAATCTCCACACCCGCAGGAGACGTCCACAACCCTGTGTCCTCGCAGGGAAGTTACCTTGATGGGTATGCTTTCACTGTCACTGCTAGTCCCTGCTGGAAAAGAAAAAAAAAAGAATACGCAAGTTCTTGACAGGAGAAAAATAAATGTCAAGCCATCAACCTGCCACCGAATTTTGCGAAAATTTGGAAGGAATCAAATAACAAAAACACTGGTCATAAATTATGAATATGTCTGCAGCTTTCTGTGAATCAGTAGACATATGGTGGAGCCCAGGGAAGGATTAGGTAAAAGCTATTCCACAATAAAAGGAAAGGAGCATTGTGAACATGAGCTGGGTGCGTTTGTTGATGCATACAAATGAACACTGTTCAGGAGGCATTGGGTTACCTCAGTTAAGGCCTTTGTTGGGGCTAGTTGGAAACAAAGGCAGCACTGCCCAAGCACTTATCAGAAAGTGTCTGTCCTATAAATGTTTTGTCTTCTGTGCAATCAATACAGCACTACTTTCCGACTTTGAGCTACACCTCATTGAGCCACCTGGCTGATTCACAGTTCTGCGACTAAACTGCGAACCTGCATTTTAGTAAGCAACTGCTCTCGTGATGTGACACTATCGAACAACAAAACAACCTTCCATTTTCTCCAATCATAAAGCCAGAGATAAATTTGAATAAATTCAATAGAAGGTGAAAGGTTTGCAGACTACAGAAACGCTGTTGAAGATATTATAATGTCCAGGGCCACAATTCTGAATATTGGTGATGCAAACTGCAGACCAAAAGCCACTTACCATTGTCTTGACAGGGACGGCATCCTCTTCCCCAAACATACAGTTGTCCACTGTTGGTGAAGGCAGCACAATGCTTGCTACCACATGACACCCCTTTGGCTCCTTTGCCACTGAGCACACGGACAATGACTGGTGCTCCCTTGGACCTAGCGGAGTAAAATAAAGCAGTCGGAAGGTAAACACGGCAAAGTGCAATGGTACTTTTTAACCCTCTGAGGATCTGTCCTATCAGTGTTTCCACCACCATACATACAGAGTGGTGGAAAGAAATCTCAAATGGGCACGGTCACACGTGTACAGTGGTGAGTGCACGTTAGAAAAAACATGCATTTGAAATGGAGTGTTGCTTAACGTTACTCCAGAGGTACTACAACCTCTCATGACTTCTCGAAAAAATTCTTATTGTGCTACCACCACTCAGCTACCGTAAGAAGTGATTTTAGAGTGCAGCTCTTGGGCGCCCATTCCTGCAGCAAGCGTCGGCTCGTAACCAAGCGAACGAGCACAGTGAAAGATGAGAGTGAATGCAGAGCGCAGCGGGCAATGAAAGACGGCGAGGAGGAAAGCAGAGGAGGAGGCTGCAGCGGAACCATGAGGTGGAAAGCAGACGAGGAGGGAACAGCTAAAGCGTGAGAAGAAAAGCGTAGTGCCACGCGAAACGGATTATGGCAACAATGTCTACGAGATGGCGCCAGAGTAGTGCGCGTCGATAGGGTGCATCGATGCGCTCGCCCCAGCTCCGTTCGCGGGGGCGCGCACATTGAGGCACTCTACGTGTCGTCTATTCACCAAAGCGCTGCATGAGCGGAGGTCTGTCTGCTGCCTCGCCTCTCATGATCTACCGATGAGCAAGGCAGTTGCGCCAGATTTCACTCCGTTTGGAACGTGCCGCACGAGACAGATTGAATGTGCCAGCCAATATATTGTGAAATGAAAACACGTATAGAGCTCTGTTCAAATTTCGCATTAGGGAGTATCATAATCGTCAGTGAATTTTGTCACTTCGCTTTGTGGCGTCTACCACCTCGGTAGTTAGGAAGTATTTCTACTTTGCCTAGCTTACTGCGGCGAGCTCATGCCCGCACTTGCGCTCTTTATAATTGACATTCTCAAAAGTGCAATTTCCAGTTAAGGGCGTCGAGAAAACTGATTTCTACCTCATTTCCTCCCCTCCATGGCCCCCCTACAGTTCCCCCCCATGCCCCTGGGCAATTGCATAATTTTACCGGGTGCTGCAAATTCTCATGTTAATTCCAGGTTTTGTCAGTTTTCCAGGTTAGCAGTTAAGTGCCTAGAAATTGATCGGCAGGAGCTCACGTTTCATCATCTTGCAGGAGAGAGATGATGTTGCTGCAGCTGAAGACGTCCCCGTCTGTGTTGAGAGCCAGGAAACGGTCTTCTTGTAGGTGACTGGCAATGGACACTACTCCTTGGCTGCCAAAACCCTCTATCATGTGCAGTTCCTATAGACATGCAAGGCACACTTCGTTAATAAAGGTGTCAAACTCAACCATTACTCAGCTGTCATGCAAATAATTAGTGCGATACACCATCAATACATTGCATCATTGCTCTTTTGTGACAACACAGTGGCAAAACATTTTTTGTAGCAAAGTTGTTAAGCTCTTTACTCAAGCAAAAAATGCAATCTTCAACACTGGCTTTACATTTTTACTTGAACAAATTAAAAGATCAGCATATGCTATGAAGCTATAAATTGTACCTTATTTTGTTTAAGAACACTGCAAAAGGCGTCAATCAAAAGTTGTTAGGAACTTATTTATAAGATTCCGAAAAAGTGATGAAAACAGTTTTATTAGGGTGCACAATGGTACATATTAGTACACTAAAACCTGAAATGATCCAAGAATATGTGCCACACCACCTGTAAGTCCTGATATACTACAAATATTATTTATTTTGATACGCAATAAAGTTAGCCTAAGTGATCCGTGTGCCTGTGAAGCAGTTACCCATAAAGACGAAAATGTTGCATACAGCAAATACCGCATTGGAAACATCAGTTTTGCCATCTACTTTCACTATATAATAGTACTCTACAATGTTCCAGGTGGCGTTTGTAAGATCTAATAATAAATACCATACACACTCACCGTAAGGCCGTACATTTTTAAAAATATTCAACGAGGAGGTGCAGCCCTTATACAGGGAAGACTACATTGGTCCAATTTTTCCGGCCGTGCATAATCACCTAAATTCCCTTGTGCCAGAAGCGTAAATGCTATTGTTTTTATAGTGCATTTACTTGTTCACGTGGGCCCATCATGCATCCGATGCACATCACGTCTTCACCGCTGTTACTGCTACCAATGCTCCGGCTTGGGCGGCAGCACACTCATTGATACGGTAGCTCTTCGTACCATCGATGGCACTAGATATGCCTGTGACTTCAAAGCTTTTCACAATAATGTGTGAAGACACGGCATGGACTAGCTCAAATTGAGGCATGCTTGTTTTTTAAATTTTGGGCTCTGAAGTTGGGTGTGCCGCTCCTACACGAGTGCGGCTCTTAAGTGAGTGTATACAGTATAACTTTCAACAGATGACATTTATGCAAACTCAAAATCATACATGCTAAGAAATTTGCAGTAGAAGTCAGACGGAGGCGCCTAACAGGCTCTCCCATGATTGGCAAGATGACGAGGAGTGTTCAGCGTAGCACCTTGTGCCAAGATAAAAAAAAAATTGTGGGGTTTTATGTGCCAAAACCACGATCTGATTATGAAGCACGCCGTAGTGGGGGACTCCGGAAATTTGGACCACCTGGGGTTTTTTACCGTGCACCTAAATCTAAGTACACGGGTGTTTTCGCATTTCGCCCCCCTCGAAATGCGGCCGCCGTGGCCGGGATTCGATCCCGTGACCTCATGCTCAGCAGCCCAACACCATAGCCACTAAGCAACCATTGCGGGTCTTGTGCCAAGATCAAAAGGTAACATTTCATAGCACAAATGGTATGTGTAATCTGCTGTGTTAACATGTAATGCTGCAATGACAATTCTGCAATTTGAAAAGAAACAAAAAAATGCCAGAAATCTTCCGGCAGCTAGTTCCAAATGCTGATCCTGCGAAACTGATAGGCTTTGACATCTCCTTCAGTCATGTCAAAGCAGGAAGCTATGAGATTTTGCATCACCAGAGAGCAGAAGCAAGGACAATGGAACTAAGGGGATATTGCTTCTAGTGGCAGGCACACAGAAAAACTGTAGTAAGAAGTTGTAGAAGCCACTCAAAGGAAAGCCTTAAGTATCACCCAGGCCAGCAATATCTGGCCTGATGACAACAATAAGTACAATTATGATAACCACTACAATGAAGATGATGACTATGGCACAACGATAACAACAATGGCACAATTACAGCAAAATAACAGCGCGACAGGTGAAGCCTTGTGAGCTTGAGATGAATTACTGAATGAAAACAGATACAGTAGTTTCCTCTCCTGCCGACTCCTGCCAAAATATTCCAAAAATACTCCAAGTAACTCACAGACTCATCTTGACGCAGGACGAACAGTTTTCCCAAGCTACTCAGAATGACGAGGCCTGTGCTCAGACAGCATATCTGCCTGACCGAGAGCTCCGACAGTTCACTGAGTGCCACTGGCTCGGAAGCATCCCAGGAAAGCCAGCTGATCGCAAGCACTTCCTGGCTGGGACCACCGTTGCATTTCTGAAATTAGGAGTAATTCAGAACTTGTTATACCTCTTCAAAGTTGCTCACAAATTGTTCATTGCACCGATGACACCAAAAAGCCAGCGATAACGAATTCTCAGTAGCATTACATCAAAATGACGCTAGTAAGGATGCCAGAAGAACTTTTCTGATTACTGCTTCAATTAATGCTGCACTTTCATTCAATCTTGTGGGCTTCAGTGCAGCTCCTCATTTATGCATTTGCAATGAAAAAAATTTTTCAGCTTTTTTTCCCTTTAACAAATGGTTTTACAGCATTTCAAAGCAAGGAAAGTGTAACTTACAGGACTCAGGCGAGATCCTTGAGGCAAATAGGGACTAGCAAGTCTGTCGAGGTGACACATGATGACCACAGCACACTGCTGGAGGTCAACTGAGAGCGAATCATCATCAGGCAACGTCAGGAGGCTGAGGAAGCACTCTGTCGGGTTCACCAAAGGAATGTCGCCCTGGAAGGTGCCAATGAAATGAGACAAACTAGCAAATGCCTCTGCTGCCACCCCTGACAAATATTCATGTCCAAAACTAGTGCCATGTAGTCAACTCTGTAAAGTGTTATGTGCCACAATGTAGTTGGAATGGCTGCTGTAACAATCAAAACTTAATATTTTTTTTAGGCTCAGCAGCAAAGCAGCACTCAGAAAGCCAAGAAATTATCCCACCATGAGAAATGCGACTGAATACAGCTAGTACTTTCAGTGTGCACAACAGCAATATTCATAGCACTGAACATGCAGACCATGCACGAAAAATTAAACAAGCCAACACTTGGTGTACAAATTTGCTATCACTGTCACACATTGGCCCTATGAAGCATGCAATAGGGGTGAGCGAGAGTACTATATCATATTATGACGTGCACTTTTTTTCCCGAAGGAAATGGGTCTGAAAATTGCCTGAGTAATAAAATTAGATATTAAGCCAAAAGTGTGTTTGCAGCACTGGAAACAGCCTACCACCAGAGCTAGCATCATTGTCACTATCATCACAAGATGGCGACGAAACAATTTTTCACTTGGTTTCGTAGTATAGATCATGATGACGCATCATTTTCATTACTTTCCTTCCTCCATGATTACGAAAGTCCACTCAAAAGGAACATTACTTTATATGCTAAGATAGCGGCAGCAAAGCCGCATCATGTTTTCTACATTACGCAGACTTGCAGGTATCACATGATGACCGGTGAAGTGGTTAGTTAAGCTGTAGGTCACAATCCCGTTCTTGAGTGTTGCCGAGTAGTTCAAGAATCGCAGAATATCAAATACAAAGGATTGCGTGCAGGATGACATCTGGTCCACTGGCAGGGATAAAGAGTGGCGATAAAAGTTGTGGAGGTAAATTCTGTACTTTTTATTCTTTTCCAACTGCAAAAATCGAACACAAGCTACATTGTTTTCCCTGCAATAAAATTATGAGCGTGTTAGATTTGGGGATGCATTAGAATCACGTGATGATGTGTAATGTAAGCACACACATATATTATGAACCCACACTTATTAAGCGGGCATTTCTGAAGTCAAGGAAAAAACACTAAATCTGTCTACACATAATGTGGCGAAGGAAAATGCAAGACAGACTTGCATGGTATGTTTTTTACGTGGAATTGCACATGTTGGTTGTGCGAAGCCTCTGACATGGGCACACCTCGGCTACTGCTGTCGATTCCCACCATGTCAATGTTTTCAGTGTACAGGTGTTGTCCAGAGAGATATCACAGCATGCATGATTTGTGCAATAAGTCTTTATTTCGTGTAACTGTGTCGGCACGGCACAACGCACTCCTTTATTTTCAGTTCCACTGCCCTCAGATGGCTATGAAGGGGCAAGGCGTACACCTGTCAAAATATTTTGAAGTGATGCCACCTGTTGACAATCATCATTAGGAGCTAAAATGGTGATTGTCAACAGGTGGCATCACTTCAAAATATTTCAAAAGTGAAACCACTACTTGGTATACGAAATAGACCACTAAACACCTTGTAACTTGAGTGTAATATGAGAAGCCAATTTGATGTGCTAAAATTGAGAAAAAGAAAGGCTCTCTGTCATGTGAGAGTTTTTATCGAAAATCACTTCACAGAGATATCGTACAGGAGAATAAGCAGGCTGATGGCACCAGTGACAAACATATAGAGCTTGAGCAACTTACATTTTCATATGAACACTTCTCCATTTGCTTTGGCCTAGAGCAGCTAATGCTTTGAAATCGCTGCAATAGTGTCACCAGGGGCACGCAGGTGCCATGAGAAACAGTCCTGAAAAGAAACGTGCTAAATATTAAACCTAAACATAACCAAAACTAAACTAGGTGTTGCTTTTTAATTAGATACTGATCCCATTTGCACACTGTGTGAAAAATGGATGGAGGTGACTGCAAACTTGCTTATCAAGTAACAAGTTCACTATATTGGAAGCCGACAGCAAGAAAAAAAATAATAATGCTGACAGTTGACAGTACTGACTGCTTCGGTATGCTCAACATAGCAATTAGCTAAAGTACGAGGTAGAGAACTTAGATAACAGCAAATATAGACATGTTGTCATGTGGTAAGAATTCATGCACATTGGTGTAGCCATGCAATCTTTGAGCGAAGACTTCGTTCAGCACTAATGCACGGCCTGTGGCAAGTGTGTTTGTGGGGAGACCACCAGTAGATAAGTGCAGAAGCTTCTGCAGGTATCCATTCCAATACTCTTGATGGAAAGAAGACACTGCTTTTTCATTAACTAGTAATCCCCGGGATAACCAGGGCAGGTATGTGGTATCAAAACCCTGCTTACTGTAAGTATGTCCAGTCGCAAAGCTCATCAGTCAAGTTGACTTTTAAAAGTCATATACTCGAAGATGACTTCTAGAAAAAGGGCTTGCAGTCAGCAACTCAGAGGCTGGATTTTTCTGATGAGACAATGTTACATGCCGTGCAACACATCTAAGTCTAAGAAATAATCCCTCCCTGCTTGCCTTATTAAACACACTTGGCATAACAGGTTTCAAATGTTTACAATACTGAGTCACATATGATAACAAACATGTTACATGTTTATACTAATATTACTCAGTGTCAGTGTTCTGCTCTTTATGTACCCCGCTCAATAATTACAGCTTGCCAACCAGCCTGGTAATCCAAAAGATCTCCAAACAAAGTTCTAGACTATGCTCCCTGGATCTAGACCCTGCCTGAAGCCTGCAGCACCATCATCTAAGGTTTCAAAGGTTCAATTTTTTTACTGCAATGAAATGAAAGATACAAGAGTGAGGCCATGACATAAGTGCTAGCTATCATATCCCATTCGCAGTATTTTTTCGTCTTTTTGAACTAAAATATGTCACCATACCAATTCATTCAGTTGTCTGTATCACTAAAATTGTTCACCACCCATAAGCGCTCACCTGTTGTCCAGCTCGTACTTCCCACTGTCCCACAGCTGCAAGAGCAAGAGGACACCGCTGAGCAGCCGACCCAGTGTGCCCTGCTGAATGCACAGCTCCAGCAGCAGTGACAGTGCCAGCTGCTGGTCAGGCACAGGCACCTGGCTGCAGCCACGCGAGTGCTGCCCTACCCCAACATTGATGTCCCTGTGTGGGGCACAAGTTGGGCATGTGGTCACATAACTGAAGCATCCACCACCAACATTTTCGAGGAAAACAAGGGGCTCAGCGGAAACCTTTAGGCAATATGTGTACAATTTAGTGAAATACCAGGTCAGAGCAGCCCTCACAAAACTTGTTATAAAAAGCTGTTGTTTTTCTATCAATATACTTTCTGTTGAGGTACAAATGAATATCATGCATGACATTAACAAGGGTGTGAAAAGCAATGTCATGCTGGGCTCAACTGAACCATGCGGATCATTTATTGCATACTGGGGCTGTGTCCTCTAAACTGCCAGTGCAGAGAATTCTACGGTGGTGCAAAGCTCCTAATACTGCACTTTTCCTCACTGAAAAGTGTCACACAACAAAGGAACATTCTGGCACATTTTAGTTTCAAGAAAGCTTCACCAGATGTCACAACCAGCATTGCCTGATTGTATTTTTTTCCAGTAATTCCACCAAAACATTAATATGTACTAGTTATATTATTAATGAGTTAAACTACTAAGAAAGAGTGACAGTTGGTGAAGTCAGTGAGAATGTAGATAAATCACAGGATTGCAAATGCTCAATTTCTGAGCTGTGGGGATGCGCAACTCTCACGCGTCCCCTGATGTTGTTTTCCCCGCATGGCTCGCATCTCCTGTAGTCTGGCTTCTCCGCGTGACTAAGCACCGGCGGCGGTCGTAGTGGTTGCGGCGCATTAGCGATGCTAACGCCACCGAACGGCGGGGTGACTTGGGAGAAAAAGGTCGAAGGCGCTTTCTCTTCGGGTGGGGGTCGGTGAGCGATGTGGACGTCCCGCGCGTGCGCCAATCCACGCTTCGCAAGACCGTCTCGCGTGGCTAGGAGCAGGGCACTGGTATGGACGAACACGGATCGTTCGAACACGCCACCGTTTGCGTCACCGTACACGTGAACGACTAGGCGATGGTGTCACAGCATGGGACGAACATATTCGCTCGCTATCCGGTCGCGGTGAGTCGGACTTCCTTGACTTGTCGCGCGCCCATGTGAATGTTCTATGCATAGTAATTCGGCTAGCATGTATTAGTGTATGAAAGGTGTAATAAATGTCCTTTTGATTGTTTGCACTATTGTGTTGTCATTCCTTTGTCCTAAGAGCACATGCGAGACCCCACAGAGCTGACTGTTTTTTTTTTTTTTTTTTAATAATGTGCATCCTCTTGGAAGTCATAGTAGTGGACATCGTAAGTACTATCACACAGCAATTTATTTATTATTGAAGCATTGCGCTGCTTATTTTCAAATTTTCTTCCAGGAAGAACCCTTCATGAGATGTGAACTGTGAGGATATTATGTCATAGAGCTTATGTAAGCAAACAAAGCTGCATGACGGCAACTGTCTGTTCAACCATTGAACACAACTGTCGAGAGACAATAACCCGTGACTGTACTTCCCCCAGTAAACCATATAAATAAGATTATATAGAGGGCATGCCTTGTCTGATAATGTCCTAGTGGTGCAAGCAAGCTCAGATATGCAGACCTTATAACAGAAATGAAATACAGTTAAACCTGGATATAACGAAATTGACAAATTCCCGAAAAACTTCGTTATAAAGAGGATTTCGTTATATGCAGGTTCGGCACGAAAATTCAAAAAATAAACGTTTACCGTATGTTCTCGATTCTAACGCACCCTCAATTGTAACGCGCACCCGTTTTCCGTTTTCGTTGAAGCACTCATCCTCGGAATGTCACACCAGGTACCGGATGCGTGGACGCGTGTCGTTTCGCACAAGCGCGAGGCATCGGAAACGAAGAGTAAGCGTCACGATGGCGTCGTATAGCGTTACAGTAGAACCTCGCTGTTACGTTCCCGGGGGCTGCGTTTTCCCGGCTGTTACGTCGTTTTCGACCGGTCCCGGTCCCGGGACCGTTCCCGCATCATATGTTGCGAACTGCCACCCCGCGCCGGCCCGAGCGGCCATTTTGACTTTTCATGTCGCTTGGCTTGGTGGCTTGACGATGGCATTGGCCGCCCAAAGTGCCGGGGGCGACAACTATGACGTATTTTCGGTTTCCGCCAGCAAAAGTATGGCCCTTGAGATCCGTATTTGCTATATAAAGATGGAGTCCATGTCGGGTTGTGGCCCTAAAATTGGTTTTGGCTCATAGATATTCCGTATATAAGGGTACGGCCACGCTAGAGGCAAAAAACGCGCGCGTCATGCAGCAAGCGGCAAGTTGCCGCGCGTCAGCGCCTTGCCGCGAGGCCACGTGCATGTCTCGCCGCACGGCAGCGCGATAAGATCTCCCGCGCTCTCCGAACGGGTGAGCAACACCGCGAGCGCTCGTTGTTTCATGCGAGAGACGACGATCGTCGATTGAAAACCCGGCGCGGACCGGTGGCGTTCCGATTGTGATGGCTCCGTGACGTCACCCTTGTCGCTCTTGATTGGTTCTTCATCTCGCGGCACGCGGCATTTGCTGCAGAACCAATTTCGCACGGCACGCTGCAAGACCCCCGATTCCTGCCGCTTTTGCCGCGCGCGGCATGACGCGTTGCGGCGCGTTACTGACACGCGTTTTTGCTGCGTATTTTTGCCGCTAGCGTGGCTGTACCCTAAAGCCCAAGGGCGATAACGCAGTCGCCGCGCGCCGTATGCTGTATGTGCGAGTGGAAACGTGTGAGGGGAGCCGACGACGGCGTCTAAATCTCGCGCGCGCAAGAAAAGCAGGGAGGAAGCGCGCCTTCTTCCGTTGCGCTCGAGGCACCGGCGAGGGAGCGAGGGGGGAGGGATAGCGGGGCGGCGCACGGTCGTGCAGGCCGTATCTTGAAAGCGATCTGCGTTGGGGCAGAGTCTAGCTACGTAGTCTAGCAGTGTAGGTGCGTCGGCGGCTCGTAGCTTTCTGCGTGCTGTGTGTTCTCGGCGCTCAGTTTGTGTTGAAGCGATAGACAACAGCACGAAGGTCACTTCGCTCGCTTCTCCAGCGGCGCTTCCACACGCCGCCAGCGTTTGACAGCGCGTGTCCGCGCTCATCGAGTCTGATGTGCCACAGCGTGTACCAGCGCGTCGGCAACATCAACTGGAAAAGGAGAGAGTGCCGGCTTGGCGGGCTAGGCCAGCTGCAGCAAGTGGCAGGATCAGATTTGAATGAAGGGAGGGGGAAAGGTCACGCCCGCGGCGGCAAGATCGCCGGGTCGAGGGATGCAGGGCCGCCTCGCACATGCACGCATGCACACGTGCGCTCGCTTCGCATTCCATTGCGGCGGAGAAGGTGCTTCTGGTTGCTGCTCGCGCAAAAATGACAAAATTTTGGACGAAATCTCTACGTGGTTGGAGGGGAAAGTTCGTTATATCGAGGGGGTCTCCCGCTGCCACTTCGTTACGTAGAGGTCTCAAATACATGTGCTTCTATGGAGTAACGGCGGGGAATCGAAAAACTTCGTTGTATCCAGGAATTCGTTATATGGAGGTTCGTTATAAGCAGGTTTAACTGTACATCTCAACTGTCTCTTATCAGTCATATTTGGTGGATGAAGTGTGCGCTGTAGTTTATCCATACATACAAATTTGGCAAAATGTACATTAACGGACTCCAAATCGCCAAAATTTAACATTTTTACTACCCATATGCAGCTTGTTATGCAGCTTTAAGTATTTGTATATTTGGTGACAGCACTGATCTTTTTGCAGCTGTATCCCATCCAGAACACTGTCAACTGCTCCTGGATCTTCCATTATTTCGAATGGTACAAATGGCTACACAATGCCTTTAAAACTGAGAAACACTGCACTATACATGCACAAAGAAAAGGAGGATGAAGATTGGTTAAATTCAAATTTGTATGCCATACCCAAGCACTACGGAGCGCAGGAATTTGTCAGCGCGCTCGACCACTTCAAGCCAGACAGAGGAGACCGCCTCCTGGTGGAAAAGGGTGGCCTCAGGCATGGCTCGCAGGGCCTCTAGTGACTCCCGCAGCAGCTCCCCACAGAGCTCAGAGTCTTCTCCAGAGCGCCACGCCCTCTTCAAGAAGGCAAAGGCGAAACTGAGAGCTGCTCGGGAGCCCACACGAGCCAATGCTTGCATTGGTTGTTCCGATGGAAGCTTGGTCCTGCAAGAATAACGTAAAACACTGTGAATAATAATAATCAGCAGCAGTAGCAGAACCAGTGGCAGCCTGTTTAAGCGCAGTGCAGGACCAAAGGGTTCCATCAGTAATCTACAATTACCTCTGACCTGTGTCAGCCAACCGCATCTTATGTCTGCAAAGCTTCCTTATCTCATCAATCTAACTGTCCTATGCCACCCCTAAATGCATTTACGTTCCAAAGGAAATGGTCATGCGCAAAAACAAAAAAACATGGACACAGAAGTAGACGGGGACTTGCGCTCGTCCCCGTCTACTTCTGTGTCCATGTTTTTTTGTTTTTGCGCATAACCATTTCCTTTGCAAGTATGAACCAACTCGCACAGCAGAAATTTTTACTGAGCTTTTACGTTCTCTTGGCAAGCAATGGGTTACTTTTATAGGCAACCAGTTATCTGTCACGCAGTGAATAAGGGTAGAATACAGTGAATAGACGTAGAAAATAACATCCAAGTTTATACGTGAGGATATTTAACAGAACCTTATGGCATAAAATATCTTACTCGTCTGTGGAAGACTTAGGCTATGCCACTGCAAAGAAATGACATTATTGCTTATCTCACTGCCAAGATATTCGTATCTGCGGACCTCCAAAATAGCTTGCTTTTCAGAAAGTAAGACAGTCGGATAACTTTTATAATAAGTAATGCCAGCATGCAAGATAGTTTACTTCCTAGTTTAATGAAAAAGCAAACTTTTAAGCTAAAGCTGTCTTGTTGGCCACAATTGTTGGTCCCTCCATGCAAGATAGCCCATCCTTATGTTTTTCTCAAAATTTCCTGCTTTGTAAATTTTCATCACTTACAATCTTCCAGAAAATTATGGTAACAACTTCCAGTTGCTGCTTTCACTAGGATTTCCAGTTTTGCAACAAAAGTTGTTGTCACCTTAATAGAAGGATATAATGAACACAAGGTAATAAAAGGCACTTAAAGATGCATTACAAAGGATACAGTACAAAGATAATAAACAAAAACTAAAATGAGATCTGGCAGCTGATTGCTGAAGCAGGCCAAATTTTATCATCGAGAGAAGGATGTTGCAGCGTACGATCTAATTTTCCTCACCAATAAAAAATATGGCAGTAGTGCATTGAAGAACTGTAACATAATCCATCTTTGTCAGCTTGAACAATACAACATGGTACCCTGCGTGTGTTTATTCTGTAATTTGTTTACACAGTGGTGCATATACATGCACATGTGCGTAAACAAGGTGAAGTTGTTAGTCAAAGCCTGTGTGTGCTTCTGTACCACCTCTTGTTTTCTATTTTTCATGCTGTTTTGTTGGCTTTCCCATCGTACAAACTAGCTCAATCTTCTCCCCTGGTATGTTTCGTGCTGCTTCACTTAGGATAGTACAAAAAAAAAAATTATTATGCAAGATATGCAGCATGGAATGGGCTATGCAAGCGACAGCAGTAAACAAGATCTGAGACCAACCTGCGAGTGTCAGGGCTCTGACAAATGACATGGGAAGCTGAAGATTCAACGGGCAGCGGGGTCTTTCGGTGGCGCACCAGTGCAGTGTAGTACCGAGTGGCCACAGCAATTTGCTGCTTCAGTCTCACTGAGGACAGAGTGGATGCAGCTGCCTCCCAGCTCAGCTGATGCTGCTCACATACCAAGGTCTTGAGGCATGCTTTCAGTTGGTCAAGAGCTGCAACAGAAGCCACAAATTGAAGAAGGCTTCAATTTATTTGTTTATAACGTATTTTCATGCTGTCAAAGTCCAGAGGATGATGTTTCATATAGGCCACATAAATTATTACAGTCAGAAAAGGTATAAAAAGATACATACAGCAAGCAAACTTCATTACAAGCAACAACCTTCAGTAAACAAACCTTATTACAGTGATGGTGATGACTCACTGAATACATGTGCTACATTTTACGATCTTGTTAGGATATCTCTGTAACAAAATGAATCTCAAAATGACGTCCACCTCTAGGTAAGAAAATACCATTTAAATCATAGTACAAATTCTATTTAGCATATCATGATCCCATGTAAACGATCACCCAATTCAGCACCTGCACACTTCCAGCAAATTAGGTTATTGGCTTGTGTCACACTTATGCATAACAAAGGGCAATGGATGAAATCGAAAGCTTGTGCTAAGAATGTCTTCTATAATAGCACTTTTATTATGACAGGCTACACACAACATCACATCCAATTTATTGCAGTACAGACAGCATAGGTTAAACAAGAATGTAAGACAAGGTATAAGCAACTTTAGTGATAGAATGGTGTGGCAATATAACCCACATATACCGCATGTAATATAGCAAGGCGTGGCATATACATATACCTAGATATATACGGAAATTTTCTCTCACGGACAACTCCGCCGACACAGGATTTTCTGCAACACGGGACCCTTAACGCTATCTCGTTAATACGGTGATTGAGACAGGCAGGCGAAGGCAAACATTTTTTTCTTTTTTTTTGCCACTCACAGAGTCTACTGAACAGCGATCAATCCCAGACATAACATTTGGTTGAAATTACTAATAAATAGAAGCATCTCCATGATCAGACAGACACGAAAGATGATCTTTAAAAGCTGCCTAGTGACGAGCAACAAGCAATAAAGCAGTTGAAAACAATTTATATTTACAAAATAGGTCTATTATCACTTAAACACAATGACCTAGTAAAGTAAGATGTGTTCATGTTAGAATTGCAAATGTCAAAAAAAAAAAACTCAAAATATCTAGACTTTTAAGTGGCACTTGTGGTGTACCAATAGCGGTGGGTGGTGGCACATCTCAGAAATAATTTGTGATTTTCTGATGTTTGCACGTTAAGTGCCAAAGCAGTGGCAACCACTTTCACACTGAAATCGGAAGGCGAAAATGGGTGTGTAGGTTTTAATGCACATTAAAATGTAAGGCAAAATCACATGAAAAGCGAATTAAAGCTCTCACTGTTAAAAATTATTTCATTAACATTAATGTGATGCAAGCCTTTTTTTCTCTCGGCATGTTATCACCAGCTTGAGCTCACTTTCTCAAGCTCCTAATATAATGAGATTTTCTTCCCCGCCAATTTTGCCTTTCAAAATGCGACAGCTAAGAACTAGGGGACAGAATTTTGTTGGAAAGCCAACCTTGATGTTTGAGGAAGAGTACACATGTGTATGTGTGGGATGGGGCACAGGTCCACAGGAAGCAAATGCGATACGAAGCTCACATGAAAAAAGGCAGTAGCAGAGAACTGTCCACCGGCCTTATCCTTTCTTTACTTAATATATAATCACATGCAAACATTCAACTTTTGCATTGGTGCTCTTGGCTGCACTAAGCGTTAGTACCATTAAAACCTATGCGTATGTCATCACATCCTGATTCACTACTGTAACTGCACTCTCATGGCCCCAAGCTGTCATGAATGTCCAGTAAATGTAGGTTCAACAGTGGTCAAGATGCACAGCTGTTGGCCAGGATGGGTCGCAATTAGAGACCATACTGTACCCAAGTGTAATGACATTACACTTTCAGGTCTGTGACCTGGCTCATCAGACGAACTGCAGACTAATAGCAGGCCCTAGACATTTTTTTCTTAAATAATTCACTCTCAAAAACATTTGCAATCACCTTTTTCCATACATATGAATCAAAAATTCAACCACAAAAGCAAAAACTCAGTGCTTACAAGGCTGAGGGCCCCATGCCCAGACATCGATAAGTGACTTGGACGTGACCACACAGCTTTTCTCCGGCTCGGAGGCCTCCCTCTCAGCAGGTGGAATGCATGAGGGGCACGGACAGCCGAGGCTGCCAGTCTGTGGTCCACAGGTACACCATGCAGCTCGTTCTACAGCATGGAAACAGTAAAAAAGAAAACGTAAGTAAATACAGGAAATATCCACTCCGAGCAAGAGCCAACAGCTGAATTTGCACAGATTAATGCCACTATTTTTACCTGCTTCAACTTCTTTTAAATCCCTACATTAATGATACAAAAATGGTTTCTGAAGGAAACAAATAAAAATGATAAACGAGGCTCATCATGAAGTTTCACCTCAGTACGAAGCAGAAAAAAAACAAAGGAAACTCTCCACACAGAGACGGAATTTCGCTACTGAAGGTCTTCAGTCCGAAGATTTGATGCCGTGTCCTTTCGACTCTTCACTGGCAAATTATATTTTTTCATGAATCTCTAATTAAATAGCCTTGGCCAACAATTGCCACTGTCTGGTTTCACAAGTTGCTTTGGAAATGAGAAAGGTGGATCCACTGCCTACCATTATGAGACATACAAAGCCTCTGCACTCAATAAATCATTTACTGTTTTAAAAGTGACACCCGTCAGTCTAGCTAACATTGCTGCGTGACTGACCACTCAATGCACTTTGCGTGTATTCATGGGCTTCTTTCACACTCGGAAAAACACTCTCATGTAGCACGTATTGAGTGACAGTAAGCTGTATCGGGAGTTTTTCATGTTGTTTTACAATTTTCTCAGCGACACATCTAATTTATTTGTAATATTTGAGAAGTTGATTAATTAAGACTAATTATGTAATTAGGCAGAATGCACAAAATAATCTGAGTATCTCCAAACGATGGCAAACAACATAACCTTGATTATGTCCAGCTATGTGGAATTTGCGTATCTTTAAATCTCGGTGCATGGTGGTTGGGACACCCTGTATATACTACAGGGTGTTTCAGTGAACACTTTAAAAAAAGTTGTCGCAGTTTCCCCTGAAAGGCAAAGCATCAATTGCGATAGCAAATTTGAAGAGAGCTATACGGATTAATGATAGCAGCTTTATCAGCTGTATAAACTTGGACATGCAGCAGCACCGGCAACACGCAGAACTGTTGTCGACGCCGCCGGCGTTTTGCCCGCGTTCGCTCAAAATGCGTGCGGCGTTGGTGACTGTTGCTGGAGCCTCTGATATAAATAAGCACTTGGTGCCGCAGCTAAACGTCGCCTCCCTTCCCTCCCCCCCCCCTCCCCCATGGCCTGTCGCGCGTCGGAAGAAGGCACGTTTGCTCTACATATATGGTGATTGTAGAGGAGGAAAGAGACGCCTACTTCTGCAGCCCTTAAGGGAGCACAGCGCAGAACGCGCGTTTGTTCTCCGCCGTGCGTTCACTCCCCGTGAAAGCGCGCGTCCCTCGCGCCCTTTCACTCGCACATACAGCGTTCGGCGCGCGGCGACGATTTCATCTCCACTGACGTCATACGGAACCTCACGGCAACGGCGACGGCAGAAATCTGCTTTTGAGTGTCAATATAATTGCTATCGCAATAAAATTTTTGAAGGTTGCCTGTGGCAGAATGCACAATTCTAGTTAATGAGCTGGTCTACTCGAAGAAGCGGATATTAGTAGCACAAAAATTGAAATGCATAATCGACTAATGAAAAGAATTTACTAATTAAGTTTTCAACTAATTATCTTATGGCCAATATTGCAATTTACAAATTATAGGCGTGGAGTTCACAAGGTGGATCCACTTGGGAACGAATTCTCAGGATGAAACCAGTTTCGAGATATTAATTACCAAACTTTGTAGAGAAATGCATTGACGTTCCAGTTACTTTCTTAAAAAAACATAATTCGATGCATTGTAGCACAAAGTGCATTTATTGGCGCTGAAAAAGCCAGCTTCAAGCAGTGTAGTGAAGCCAACTTTCTCCAGAATAAAAAAAATATATATATCTTATGAGTGTTCGGCAAATAAATATATCATTCTGAGTGTATTTCAGGCATTTATTTATAGTTCCAATCCAATCAAGCACTTAGAAAAAATTGGCATTTTGGAAACTTTTTTTTTTTTCCAAATATAACTCGGGAGGTAAAAGGTTAAAGATATGTGAACTCAAAGCAAATAAGACTAGCTGCAATACAGAACATGAGTTTTCTTGCTGCACTGACAAGCTGAGGCACTACAACAGCTTTTACAGTTTCACACCAACTTACCTACAAAAGTGGACAAAATTCATGCATCTTTGGTATAACATGGAACTAATAATGCACAACTAAACGATTGAAAATTAATTGGTAACCTAAAGAAACTAAGGTGAACCTTCACTAATTCAAGAGCAGGTGGCTTCCCGCTCTCGGTGGCCCATCAAACAGTATGCTGTGCCAAGAATTTTAGTCGAACAAGGGTGGTGACCATCATGTAGAGTGCTTCCAGGAAATGCATGCAGCATTACGACAATATCCGCTTTTCTGTTTTTACTAAAGCCACATCAACAGATTAATTGTGATTAAATCATTAATTGAAAAATTTGAGAGTTTGAATTGCCCCATACAGGGCACTATTGGTAATAAAGACACCTCCAGCGCTTGTCAAATGGGTGTTGCAGTGCTACAGTTGACCTGCCGAGCCCATCCATAAGAAATGGAGGGGTGACCAGGCCCGTCCGGCCTCTTTAAGCACTGGTTGGGCTTCTTTTGAAGTCGGAGAAGCGCAGAGCAAGATTAGATTTGAAGAAAAACTAAGGAACATAGGATGAAAGGAAATAGCCGGCTAAAGTGCACAAATCTCTGAACCTCAATAGCGTGGACACATAATGGAGGAAGAGGTCAAGAAATTTGGCCACCAAGTAACTAAATTAAATTCTGGGGTTTTATATGCTAAAACCACAGTCTGATTATGAGGCAAATTGTAATGGGGGACTCCGGAATAATTCTGACCAACTGCAGTTCTTGAACGTGCACCCGATGCATAGCACACGGGTGTTTTCGCATGTTGCCCCCATTAAAATGTGGCCACCGTGGCCGGTATTTGATTCCGCGACCTCGTGCTTAGCAGCGCAATGCTAACGCCGCTAAGCAACCACGGCGGGTGGCAACCAAGTACAGGGTAACTGAAAGTGTAAATAGACAAGCAGAAGTGATAAAAACGAAAGTGACAGAAACAGAGATGGTAAATTGGATGCAAAGGATGGAAACAAAAAAGAACAAGGAGATTTACAAACACAGTAAGGAAGAAATCGGGAGGGAAAGTCTGTGTGATATCTCAAAGGGGAGTTAAAGCCCGAGCTGGCTGCCTGCAGACAGAAACATACCTGAACAAATATGTGGTACAGGGTGAGGCATGTGTGCGCTACAAAAAAAGAAGCCTGGCAACAACTCGGCACAACGTAATGGAATGCCAAGATATTCACCCAGCGAGAACCGCAGAGAACCTTCCAGAAGCATTGGGATTCAAAGAAGGTGAAACAACTGGTCAGCAGTCGCAGCGTGATAATTGAGTAAGATATGATTCAAGTATTTGTGAAAAAAAAAATCAGGGAACAGATTGATAGAGCTGGAGTCAATACAAGCATTAGTGGTGTACAATGTAGCGAAAGAGGTTTTGAAATATGAAAGTTAAGATTGAGATCAGATAGGCAAAAGGCTGGATAGTGATAGATGTGGTAAAACATGATTAAATCAGACAGGCTAGTAAACTATTTGTCCCCGCCCCATTCCGAAGGGGATGCCAATAAATATCACCATCATCAACACATGACGCAAGTGGTGAAGAGTTTTCTGCTATGCAAGGAGGCCCAACAGTTACTAATTTATGTGCCCTCCCTGCTATGATCTCGTGTGAGATTAGCAGTATTGTTAAATAAATAAGTGCCCGAAGCTACAGACTTCAACACTGTTGTCAAAAATATGTAACTCTTGATAGTAGAATAGCTGGCCAATAAAATATATAATATCTATAAGCCATACGCACTTAAATTGCAATCTTTACCTTTCATGATTTTCCAGCTTCTCTGTGCATCTACTTAGCCATAGATGCCATGCAGGAATTTGAGAGTGATTCTATGGCTGGCAAAAAAAAAAAAAAAAATCCTTACCTCTTCCTTGTGACAGTGCATCATTGGTGACTGCCTGCAGCTCACCATCTTTGACTAGCTCATTCCAGGACTGTGCAAGTCCTTCGTATGAGAAGATGCACTGCACAGAATGCGAAAGAGGGGAGAAAAATGCTGTACATGAGTCTGTACAATATTTTGTAAACTGAACAAGTAAAAACGTTGAATGAAATGCAGTTTCACCTGAAGGTCCCTGGCAAGCCATTTGCTGTCCAGGCGTTGTACGGGCTTGACTGTAAACCTAGGCTGGTTTTGCATGTTAACTGTGGAGAAGAATGAAGACAATAAAATTACTATTGAAGTATCTGCGTCATAACAAAAATAGAAAGAAATGAACGAGTCACCTTGTACAAATATTACGTGACCGCTGAGATACGTACGCAGATGTCGTAAGGCTGAAGTTACCCTTCAACCTTGCATTTTAGCGACGCTGTCAGCAATTAAGTGTTGGATAGTGATGCTATGTTGTGGTAATATCTCATTCACGTGTAAAATAATACATATAGATATGTATTTTTTAAACTGAAATCAAAGCGGAACCGCCTAACTAGTTTCAATTTACACATTTGGCGCGAACTTTACCATAACAGAGCAAATTTTTTGTACACAGTCTTGCCGGTAGAAACGCCTGCTCGAGCTTGCTAGTTGAGGGGCTTTAGTTGAACGCACACTCGTAATTAAAGGGTCGGTTACCTTTTTACTTCCGGATTAAAACAACAGCAAATATAACTATCAGATGATCTGGCATGTGATATTATGCCACCTTACCATCGGCACAAAACGTTGCTAGGGCAAGTGTGAAGAAACTAATCGATTTCGGCGAGTCAATCAGCTGTGCGGAAAGCGTCACTTACATGGAGCTAAGGATGCCATTTTGCCGTCCTAATCGCTCCTGCTCCCGGCGTCTCATACTATATGCTTTAACTTCGGACGATTCCGACGCTGAAGAAATCACCAGCAGCAATTACATGGGATGAGACTGCTTTCAACACGAAGACTTCTGAAAGTGTATCCACCATGAACTCCCAGCGGTTTCTCACCAGCAAAACAAAACAGAGAGCTACTGGCTGTAAATGGCTAATAATGGATTGAATAAACTAAAATTTTACAAGTAAATAGACGGCAACCAAATCCTCAAGATTGTTAAACTTAGTTTTATTTAAATTTATAGAAGCGTTGGTATGACTGTTAGTTTCTAAACCAATCTAAACTATGCAAACGAGTTAACAGTTAGCTGCTTCTCTAGGTGTAAGGTAATACGGTGAAAAAAGAACAGGCAAGCACATAATTTTTTTAATGTTTTATTAGCGCTTGATTTGATAAGAAATGTAAGAGAAGTAACAGTGCATCCATTCAGCTCTTTTGAACGCAGACAGCAAGCGTTCAGCCCAGCCAGCCCAGCGCTTCATTTCTACCAAAGTCATAGCGATAATGACATCAAAACCGCCAGGGGGCGACACTGGCGAGAAATTTGTAAGCCTAAATATAATGGAGTGCAGACTGTGCTGGAGCATTCCGTCTTATGCGCGCTTGCGGGTAGTAATGTCGTAATTTTCGCGGAGAAATGCCGTGAACAGTAAGATAAACTTTACATGCTCATGTTGAAAATAAATTAGTCTTCCTGAGCCACCCTTTTGCATACACGTTACTTGATCAGCTCAGTGCAGATGTGATCTGCTGCTGGTTTGTAATCACGACGAACATCGCGCGGAAAACACCGCGTATTTAGTCTCCGATCATTGCATAAAATATGTGTGTGTCAATAATTTAGCGGAAGCACTTACGGTAACAATTCTCCGCTGAGAATAATTGCAGTGGAAGTGAAGCTGCATTTTTAATTTTGTAAACACACGCACATGTAAGCAAACCGCGGACTCGCGGATGATAACGGGATCCAAGGTAAAACCGACCAATTCATTTTTTTCGCTCTTGGTAGTTTCAGTTAGTCACGAATGGGAATCGGACAGTAATAGACTTGCATTCTCGACTTGACACACCACTTATGTTGAAAGTATTGGCATTAAACAGCAGGGCATTTTCCAATCGCCGCTCCAGTTACACACTCAGCGGGTATAAGCGCGCAGTTTATTACCATAGCACCGCGTAGTTTGCTGTCTAACTTGAGATCTTTCATTGCTTTGTAGAACGAAAGCCATGGACAGCGACGAAGACGGTGAGCCAGATATGGTCTTGACTGGATTTTTGTTTGGAAACATCGATGAGCACGGTCGACTCGAAAATGACTTTCTTGATCCGGTGAGAGTCCTGTCCTTGAGTACCGCATGCCGGCACAACAGTTTCCAAAATTTATTGCAAACAACCGCGCGTGATACATGTGTTGCAAATAGTATCGGTTGGTCTTGAACATGCTTAGGAACTTGTGGACGCGAATTGAGAGACGGCTCTGTTGCAGGAATCAAAACGAAACCTTCACCAGCTCAACCATCTGGGCATCGGTAGTATGTGGAAAGAGATCACTGAGGATGCGGAGGCTGACAGTTCTCAAGATGGACATGACGCCAACGACGATGAGAACGAGGGATCGACGCATAGTGATGAAGGTAGCTGTAATGCATGTATATTTCCCACTTTTTAAGCAGCCAAAACACGGACAACAACTGAGTAATGTGTGAGAAGTCAAACAGACTTCCATAAATGAGCTGTCACGGTCTTTTTATAGTACACACCAGCTTACATGAACTAATAGGATTACTGTAGTACGGCCACATGCAAAAGTTAATTTCATAATTGGCTCGCTTTTGCAGTTTCTTGCTGGACTAATCTGTTTGGTGCACCATGACGAATCATTTGCTCTGTCACTTTTCAGAAATTTAAATTGTCCAAGACCATAAGGCCACCTGTTTCATTGTTCATGGCATTTCTTTTTCTGCCTCTTTTGCAGAATATTCAAAGAAATTGCCCTCATCGGTAGACTACTTTGATTTTGAAGAACTCGCAGATGATGACGGTGATGAAAAGAAAGAGTCACAGCCTGTTTCTGATGCACCAGCACCAAGTAAGTAATAGTAGACCTGTAGGATTACATTTTAAGGTGCTATCACATAGAATATGAATGAAAGAGATTACAGCTACCTCATAAGCATTAATGCCCTGCATTTGTAAACATTTTGCTGAAAGTTTCTAGGAATGCTCATTCACTCTCTGGCAAATGAGGGAGTGTACATACAAGTATGTCTTTCTTCTTAGCACACAACATATGCATAAATCTGCTCTGTAGATTCAGGAAAAAGCTATGTCATCTTGAAAGAACTTTGAAGGTACTATTGTAACCAAAATATAACGAGGTGCATGGTCTGCCCTGTAGTAGAGTGTTTGTAAAGTAAACAGCCTGATTTTCAAAGTTGCAGTCTGCTCTCATACATATAACTAACACACTAATTGACTGTTTTGTAGGCTGTGGGCTCAGACTGCATAGGAATTGTGAATCTTTATGGAGCCTGGTTCCTGTAAATTTTGGCTCTGCTAATGCATTCGACTTTTACTGCTCATGGAAAATATGCAGTTGTGAGCATTGTGAGAAGGAACACCGAATTCATATTTAAGCAAAAATTACTATATAGTATGGATTAGAATTTGACAATGATTAATGAGTAGCTTCCCCATATAACATTTTCTCTCACTGAACACCTTTTGCCAATGTGGCCTCTTGAAGGAAATGTAGGTGTTCCCTTTCGTTTGCTCAAGGGGGTACTGTACACAGATCACTTCACAATGCAGTCAGAAATCGCTAACTACATTTGCTCTCAACCTAAGCACATGTCTCATAGTTTAGTAGTATTTGCTTATTATTATACATTTAACTCATACCTGTGCTTTCTTCCTTGAATTGTTGTGCATGTTTACCATGCATAGTAGTGATATCACTTGCTTAAAATGCTGTGAGACCATTATTGTAACACAACATGCTGTTATTTTGTAAGCTGAAGAAATGTTACTGTGCAGTTCAATCTATTTCATTAGTACATGTGTGTAAACATGCTTCTGCTGCAATGTCTTTCTTTAGGCCCTGATCTGGCTGAAGAAAGTGACACTTTCGAGGGTGCATTCCACCGAATGCTGTATGCTTGTCATAGTCAAGGTATTAATCCTGTGGTCTTGCACCGAATTGCACTTGTGTCCCGTTTGCACACAACGAAGACTATCATGGCTTGATGCACTGCACAATGTATACATCTTTCTGCATTTGGTGTTGCATGAGTGAGCCTGTGGTTGGCCATCTTGGATTTGTCAACAGTCCCCCTATGCACTGTATTCATGGTTGTGTTGTATTCAAGCAAATACAAATTTTTTTTTTTTACTTGGGAAGCGAAGGTTTGCCTGACATAAAATAGCTGAGCGTATGAATGTTAAACAAGGCAACCATGAAATTACGTAGCTGCACACTACAAGATCATGTTTCAAGAAGTGAATTGTGAACTAGTGTGTTGGCCCACCATGTGTATCTTGTGTGCATGTCATCCTGATTCACTTTTCTGCAGCATAAAATGTCTTTTGTTTATGCTTTTAAAATCCACATTTGTTTCTATTCGTGTTTCTGCTCTAGACAGTTCAATGTGTCACTTCATTGCACTCAATTTCTTCTTGTCATGCACAGTTTATGAAAAGTTTGGCAAGCATGTGACACTTTCACACTGCGCTGTTTCTGCAGACACAGAAGACAGGAAGGAAAGAGGGTGACAGACTTGCATTTAAAAAGTGTCACTCTTTAACTAACTCATCAATGGTCAAATACAAATTTTAATTATATTGATCTGTAACATGTGATGCTAGCATAAATTTCAGCATCTTTTTCATGTTCCAGTTCCACTTGTAATCAAACATGGTTTCTTTCAGTTCAACGCCGCAGAAAAGCTTCCCGATACGCATCTGCTGCCATCAAAATGGCAACAGCATGTAGGGACTCCAAAAAGGACTATGATGCCACATGATGCCACACTCACAGCAGAAATTAAGCTTACTCTAGTAAATTACAATTTCAGAGACACGGATACACCAGTTTTACAAAGGGAAAAACTTTGTCGATAAGCCAGAAATTGTGCAATAACAGAGGATGAGTGGTGATGCCCTGAAATTCTCACACCAGCTATAAGTTCATAGGTTTCAGAAGCCACTGCTCGTGGCTAGGTAATTGTTTATAGATACAAATAAAGGATAATGTTGAATTTGAAGGTAAAACCAGGCCTCTTTTTCTGAGCAGGAGAGCTTGCTTGTCTCTCCAAAGAGGAAATTTTTTTATTTTTTTATTTTTACTGATAACAGAGACACTTTAAAAGCATGTCTCTTTTAATGCACAGAGTCTAGCAATGAGAGCGAGGCAAAAACGGAGGGAGAAACCACTAAGGAAGAGTCCCAAGACGCGGAGTTGATGCCACCGCCACCAGCTCCGGCACCTTTGCCAGGCTCTCAGCTAGCTGAGAAAAGTAGCAAGGGAACTGAGGACGCCAAGGAACTGGCTGAGGATGATGAGGCATCGGCAGCACGAAAACGTAACCTCGACACCCCACTGGCAGCCATGTTGCCATCCAAGTATGCCGACTTGGATGTCACTGAGCTCTTCCCAGAGTTTCGGCCTGGCCAGGTGAGTACTTAGCCAACCAGTGACTGGCCTGCAATATGTGGTCCCTGTATTATCTGAACAGCAATTTTTAGGGGCGAAGCTCCTTAGGGTGTGGGTCTGTCCCTCCTCTGTTGTATGTAGTAGTAGTAGTAGTAGTAGTCGTCGTCGTCGTAGTAGGTAGCCACGTCTACTTTAAAAAAAAAATTCTGAAAGTTGTGTCCGTAGCGCGGAATCGAACCAGGGACCCCTCGGTTCCGAACGCGCGGCGCTAGCCACTACGCCACGAAGCGCACATGGACACACGCACCACGATGACAATAAATACCCAACATTAACGAAAGACTGTGCGTTTCTAACGCGTTTGTGCTAGCGCGTTACGGCCCATGTAAGAAGCTGGTGTAAGACGCTGTGGCCTCTCCGCCTTACCCCTGTATTCATAAACGCTCCTCGACTTGAACTTGACTTGCCACCGCCTTGGGCAGCGCGTTCGAAACGCGTTGAAGGCGGTGGCAAGTCAAGTTCAAGTCGAGGAGCGTTTATGAATACGGGGGTTATACTCTCTCAGCAGTCATGTGATGGCGTCGGCAAACGCGGTGCACGTTCCGGCATGTGTAAACGGCTGCGTAAGACGCTGTGGCCTCTCCCCCTTACTAGAGAGTACTGCACGTTTCTAACGCGTTTGTGCTAGCGTCCCCTTAAGCAGGAGATGGTGCAGTTATAATGAAGGGCGCTGTTATAAAATAGGAATGACGTCACATATGGCGCTTGTCATTGGTGGAAGTCAATCGTTCGATTTAGTGCGGCGAGACTGGGCGAATTACACGGAAGATTCACGGTTTACCGATGATTCCCTCCGGAGCTTCGCCCACTCATCATCATTCACCCGGTGGATATGCAGTGTTTTTTTTGCTTGTGTTATGTGGGACACACTTTGTGTACTCATTTTCTTGTAGTCTTCTAGGGTGTAATTGTAGGGAAATAGTCTTAGTTTTAATGCACAAAACGTGGAAAACGTGTTAAAGTAGTCCTGAGGGTTAGCTTGCGTGAGCTGCTGCAGTGCATATTGAGGTACAAGCCATATTGAGAAACTGTGCTGTTTGTTTATTGTATTGTTTGAGGAGTGATCGCTGGCTACCATGATGATAATGGGGGTTGCAGCATGATAAGTATTGTCACATTGACATTATTAGATCAGTGACTGCATCGGATCATCATCATTATCTTGTTCACATGGCATTGTTAACATAGATTTTCTCTTTAAGCGTGCACACTTGATGCGTACGGTCAGCTGAAATTAGGTCACTGACTTTTATTTACAGGTGCTGCGTTTCTCACGGCTGTTCGGCCCAGGCAAGCCATCAAGCTTGCCACAGATCTGGCGGGGAGTTCGTAAAAGAAAGAAGAAGAAGCAAGGTCCATTTGCTGACATAGGTGGAGCATCGCAGGATGCAGGAGGCGGCCGTGCAGAGGAGTTCGAGTGGTACTTAGATGTAGCCTCGCCTCCACCTCCGGATATGTGTGCGCCAGATGACGAGGTTAGAAAACTGGTGCCTAATAGAAAGGGGGAGTCTATTTGGCTATGATACATCTGTCATGCTAGTGAGTTTGCAAGTTATGTTCTGCTTGGTCATGTTTTTTCTTCCACTTGACATAGTTTGAGAACGATAAATGCAAAGTGCCCAGAGATTAATGCAGTGAGAGCTCAATAATTCAAAGTTAATTAATTTGAACTTTGGGGCTGTTTGAGCCAGCCATTATGGTGCCATAAAGCTGCATAGAATTGCATTTAGGAAACAACTCATTCATTCTAATGCAATTTAGCTACTGATAATTAAAACTATATTCAGTCATTTGTCTTCGGATAGATGTTTTCCTGGCACATGGCACAGCTGATGCTGAGTGGCCTTTACAAGCTACAGTGTTCGTGTGTGGCTGTCTTGAGGAAGAGCAGAGCTTTAGCACTGCAGTGAGTGGTTGCAGTCCATCAATCACAGTCACTGTATTTAGTTACGATCACTATACTTTCAGAGTAGTTCCATCATTGGTCTCCTACCACACCTAATAATTCCTCACTTTCCGCAGCAGCAGATGGATTATCTGAAGAAAGATGTAGCAAATGTATTATCTATTACAATCCTCTGTCTGTCTGTCTCTCTCTCTCTCTCTGTGTGTGTGTGTGTGTGTGTGTGTGTGTGTGCGCGTGCGTGCGTGCGTGCGTGCGTGCGTGTGTGTGTGTGTGTGTGTGTGTGTTTTCAATGTCGTTTGCAGTTTTGAAAGCCTGCTTTATCAGTCTAAGATAACCTTTTAGTGTCCCTTTCTGAAATTTTCGTACAAGGTGTATTGCTTGATGCAGTCATGAACCTAGTACAGCATCTTTGACAGACCAGCTAGTGTACAGATTTCTTTTTTAGCTACTGCATTTGTTGTGTCCTACTCGTCCTTGCTTGATTCCTTGCACTAAGTTTAGAAATAATTGCCTAATTCATTGTAAGTCATTAGCATTGAACATGTATTCTTGTGTAGTTTGTTGAACTATAAAATTGACCCTGCTTGGGTTTTTTAATGCCTGTGCTTTACTTGTCGCCTACCACCCATATTTCAGAGATTAATAGATGTTGCTTTCCAGCTGCGATTGCTGCGGCCTGAGGAAGAGCAGTTATCAGGCAACAAGAACGAAGCATCACGATCGTCTGATGTGTGTCCGCAAGTAGCAGACTGGAGATATGGACCGGCCCAGTTGTGGTATGACATGTATGGGATCCCAGAGACTGGAGACACATTTGATTATGGCTTCAAATGCATAGAAGTAAGTTCAGTTGGCTTAAATTGCTCTTAGTTTAATATGTTAAACTGCAACTTCATCAATATGAACGTCAGAGATGTAAATTAGACAACAGGCATTTTCTTGCATATAATTTCATGCACATCAGTATGAGCAAGGTATTTAGGACCCGCCACAGGGGCTTAGCAGCAATGGCATTGCACTTCTAAGCACGAGTCTGCGGGTTCAATTCCCGGTGGCCGCCGCCGCATTTTGATAGGGGCGGAATGGAAAAACGCTCGTGTATTGTGCATTGGTTGCACATTAAAGAACCCCAGGTGGTAAAAATTAATCCATAGTCCACCACTATAGCATGCCTTACAATCATATCATGGGTTTGGCATGTGGAACCCCAGAATTTAATTAATTAAGGTATTTATGCAGCCTTGTGTTCTCTTAACCTTTTTTGTTCCCACACTTTCAGAAATTGATCAATTTAATCGAAAGCTTTTCTACGCACTGTTAAACATTTCCGCTGAAATTCTTCTGCTAGCAACGTAATGCTCCATCTGAAATAACAACTGAACTTCAACTATTTGTCAGATTTGACCAATTTTGGCAGACTGGGGAGTCTGTAAAATAAAACTTCGACTGGAGGTATGGTCGAAGCTAGCCTCCGGTACTTCTAGAACTTCCTCAATAAAACTACACAAAATATGCGCTTTAATTGACTCGGCAACATAATTTTTAAATGGCAGCAGCAGTCAAGACACAGAAGCTTCTCTCAGGTTGTCTAATTTTTGATCTGACATCTGGGCTGTTTTAATAATGTCTCAAACAAAGGTAGGTGCTCATGTGTAGATGTTATTTGATAATTGTGTTCGACTAATATCAAGTGCAACTTTATTTTCCCCATCATGGGTTGCTTTTGACCATCAGCATTTTAACAGCGTATGTACAAATTTGCTAGCAATTCTTCCCATTGTGTGGGGCTTTCACTTACACAAGAGCACGCAGTTGATTTCAGTCCGACCTTCAACCCTTGACTAGCAGTGTAATATTACTCTTACATTTTGAACACTGCCTGTGCAAGTGCCCTTATTCATTACTGCAAAATATTGTGCAATACTCCACATTACCGTACAGCACTGTACAGGCAGGAGCTGAACAAAGCATGTAGAGGCTCTAGTGCCAGTTGAACGTACGCTAGACCACCTTGCTTGGTCGGAAAAACCGGTCTGACACAATAGCCAAGCATGAAGAGGCTCCTGCATGCCCCCTGACCTGACAACCATTGCTTTGCAAGCCTCTAAAGAATGCAGTAAGAAATGAACCAGGTGCCTGCTGCAGCAAGTAAAAACATGCTGCATCTACAATAGTAACTTGTGCATTTTCATGTTTGCGAAGCTGCTGCTTTCCTGCATAGCATGGGCATCACTATGGCTGGTATTGAGGCCAACAAATCTTCATAAAACTGTTTTTTTTTTTTTTTTGCGTGATCTGACTTACAAACGTTGGAAACTAAGAGCCAGGTACATACTTTGTAAATTTCAGATTTTTATTACTCTCAGTACTAATGCTAAAAATAGTAAATTATTAGTTTTATTTGTGTTCCTTGAGGTGCTTCTTTGAAATTTCACATAAGAATTCTCAAAAGTTGTCTGAGCAATTATTACTGCTTTACATCCATTCAAAACACATGTGATCAGGCTATAATTTTATGTGGCAACTACTACGTCATGAAATAACATTTTTGAACATAGAAGTACTGAAAATGAGCACATTTCTTGCGGTAATGAAAGAATTAAGCCTTCATCAGTTTGTACCTTGGCTAGGAAAAATATTCAGTGAGCATTTACTGTCGGGCTAGTTGGTTCATGATTAAGTGAAAACAGCACTGCCAGACAGGAGGAAACAATAAGTCCTGTGTGCTGCCTTATTTTGTCCTGTCTGGTAGCTCTGTTTTCTTCTAATGCAGTGGGCATTTGTGAGATTTATTGGCCAATCAGCATTCTGAGACACGCATGTGTGTGACTGTCGTAAAAATATGGGAGACACGTCTTAGCCAGGCTGTGTAGACTTCAAATCCTCATAATTGCAACAAGTAATTGAAGACTGCTTTCAACTGCAATGCAAATAGTCAATAGTCATGGCATTTCTAACTAACGTTTTATATAGCTGCTAAAAGTAAACATGGTTTTGCTTTATAGAATTGAGCATTGAGGATTCAGTTTAACTTTTGTTGATTTGAACATACGCACTTTTGACACCGCAGTTACATACTTCAAAGTCTATGAGAGTTTTTCTAATGGTAACAGATAAGTGCCACATTGTTCATTACACTTGTATATGTTATATTCTTCTCATAGATAGCAAAAACCTTTAGAGTACTTGGCATTGATTTGTGCTACATTGTATTATATATATATATAAAAAAGGGGGGTAGTCCTTTTATTTTAAGTAGTAAAGTACACTTATATTACCATATTAGCACGAATGTAACATGAGTATTTTGTTCCAAATTTCTGGCCTCAGAATGTGCCGGACGTTAGTCACATAATATAATGCAGTTCTTTTTTCTTCTCATTGTCTGCTCACTGTGCTCTCCATGCCCACTGCCACTTCACCTCGTGCAAGAGAGGGGAGCTGGGAGTTGCCACTGTGCATTTTGTGGTCTTTCTTCTCCGAATTTATAATGCAATTAGTGCCCCATCTACATGATTACGGTGTATTAATCGCAACTTCAAGCAAGACAATCGGTGCTGTTATGCAGGCACATCAAGCGTCTTCGAAATCGCACGGTGCATCACCACACAATCTGTGAAATACTTTGCTGTGTTTGATTTTGTCATAGGCATTTCTTAAGTGCTGTTCAATAACCTTGGTGGGGGTCACAAAGAATGACGCTCTTCTCGCCGACAGTTATATCGATGTCAGAACTCGTCCTTTCGCTTTATTTGCGATGTCAGTTCGCATTAACGATGAATAAAGTCCTGCAGGCACCCACCCACTTTTATGTGTAATTTCCTGTTTCTTTGCGGCATTACTTCGCGTTATAATTGTTATTTCTTTAACTTTTTCTGAGAAACTGAAAGTCCCCCCTCATGTTATATTCGTGGTCACATTATTTACATGCAAATATGGTAAGCTGTTTGAAGTGCAGACAGCCTTACTACTCTTTGTTAACCAGTTAACGAGATTAATTGTTCTCGTCATGCTGTTGACAAGTGTCTATAAGAATAAACTGTCGCTGCCTTCAAAAGCAGTTCATTCCCATGCTTGCGAAAAGCACCCATGAAATAATGCAAATTTCCTGCCTGAGTGGCCTATCAAGAAGTGCTACGTGTTGTTGAATAAGCACTTTCAATGACATACACGTCTATACAGGATTAAACACATCAATGTTACAAAAATTTTACATCACTCGGTGTTTTATTTGTGACATATTATTCTCAGAGTAACAGTCTAATAAGCAAGATGTTAAAACGCATTTGTGCAGCAATTACCAGTATGTTCATTCAGCGAGCAAATAATTTCACCTCACTTTTTTTTAAATTCAGTTGCGTCAAATTGTGTGAGGAGAAGGGCGGTATCGGCATGCCTGGACCAGTCATAAGCACACCCATTGAAGTAGGCCAAAATCCTAATACCTGTCTAATGTTGCCATATTGTCCACACATTGCTGTCACAGTCTTCGCCTTTTAAACTGCACTTCTGCGGAGATAAACTGCCAAGAACTGCAGCATGAGTTGACAGGCCCGAAATTATTTATTTCTGATGCAATCCCCGCTGCAGCTTTTGTGACCGGACAGGTTGTCACGGTGACCCGCCGTGGTGGCACAGTTCTACAAACAACACAAAGGAACATATAACTGTTTGTTTTGTTTTGATAATGTTACTGAATGATTCGTTCGAATTTACATCCTGTGGCAGGTGATAATGTTGTGATCAGGGAGTGGCGGTGCCAGCGGACCTCTGAGAAGTTAGGGGAAACGCCAAGGGAGGGAGCAAGTGTGGCACAGGGGACTGTAGTAGTTACTGGACAGAGCACGAGGTTTCAGTACTGGGGCTGGCGGGTGTGGGGTGTTTGTACGGTGGTGGACAGACAGAGTCTCATTCAGCAACACGGGGAGCTCGAAAATAAGGAGTGGTAACCGAAGTGTAGGCTCATCGTCTTGTCGTCAGTTCGGGCTACGTACTACAGCAAACTTTCTCACCTTGATGTTGGCAGGAGTGTGACGACAGGGACCAGTATCCACATACAATGCAGCTGAAGGAAGTGCAAGACTTTCCTGACGATGCCTACCTCATGGTCTCACAGCTTCAGTGGGAGGACGATGTCATCTGGAATGGAGAAGATATCAAACACAAGGTGGGAAGCGCATATGTACCGTTTTTACTCATGTAACACTCACTATATAATGTGATATTTTCTTCTTGAATGCTACATATTTCATTCAAAATGGTACAGCAATTACCCAATGGAGGTATTCATTTCCCATAAATCTGAATAGGGAAATCACAGTTGACATCATGCTAGAGATTCTCTTGGGTTGAGTTTTTCGATGAGCTGTCCAGTTTGTTGACCTTTGCTTAGATTCCACTGAATGAAGGGGGGCTTCTGTCAACACGGAAACAAACGGGTTTTCAACGTCCTCCTAACGGACATATGCCAGACTGCATCAAAGGCAGTCTGCCATAATGTCAGTTATGACCATTGTCTTTTTGCATGCATCTGGTTCTCTAGCCCTTGTCTCATATGCAGGTTTTGGCCAAGCTGAACAATAAGAACAATGCAGCAGGCTGGGTTCCTTCAATCCTCAATCGAACAGCATCAGCATTTAGTCAGCAAGGTGCGTTGCGTTGCATTCAGTGATGTCCATTTGATACATTAAATGGATGCTCAAGAGAAACAAAGAGCTTGCACTAGTGAAATATTCTTTCAAAACCCTATTAACATTCATTTTAATGTTCTGTGCATTCAGATGTTTTATCAGTATTTGTACTGCATCATAAAGGAGGGTGCAGTCATTATACACTCTCCTTGTTTCAGCCAAAAGTGTCTCTGGAGCGGCCCTATTGGGTGCCTCTCAGAAGGGCATGTCTCAAGGTATGCTAGCCAAGGCAGGGGCGAAGTCTGGACTGCAGAGTGAGTGCCCTTTTCTCATGCCTTTCTGTTTCGAAGATTGGAACATTCAGAAAGTTTGCTTGCTCATTTGAGAAACTCTCCTTTGGTGATGGCACAAGTGAGCAACCATATAATATTACATAAAGGAAAGCACAAAGAAAGGCACATAGAGGGTAGATTTGAAGGGCAGCCTCTGTTAGCATGAAATGCAGGGTGTGCTTTTGGTTGGAAGTGTGGTGGAGGATTGGATAAAACTACATTACAGAGGAACCCTGCTGACACATGTAAGGCTAAGCCATGGGGACTATGGCTTACATGGCTATGCACACTAGGGCTATGGCTACATGAACTGTGTCTTGTACACAGGATTTGTAAATCCTGTGATGACATTAGCATTTGTCTGACCAACCAATAAAGAGTAGGCTTATATTTTGAAACACGGAATGAAGGAAAACAAGAATGTGCTGTGTTTTAAAAGGGGAATTTACATAAGAGCAGGCTAAGTTACACTAAATGCTTACATCGGAATTATTATCTAATGCACAACCATTCACTTGTAAGTTTAGGCCAACTCGTGCAGTTGGTGATTTCGTCCTTTTTTTGTTTGCACTCAAGCCTGTGTTCAGGGTGCAGTTATTATTCAGTGTGAAAACATACATACAATGGACAGACAGGGAAATAATGGAGGGAGCAGGCAACTGCCATTGAAAGGGGCACAATGCCTGCCTACCATTTATAAAGGAGGGCATAAGGATAGAAGTTGAAGATAGGAAGAAGGCAAATAAAGAGCAAAGAAAGAACAAGTTTACAGATCGCAAATATTATTGACTAAGACCACACGCAAACTACATGCAGAGTCGGAACCAGGCGATGACAGAGACGACACGTGGTACTCCATCTTTCCTGTCGAAAACGAAGAACTCGTTTATGGCTGTTGGGAAGACGAAGTCATCTGGGATGCACAGGTCTGCATTTTATGAGCCTTTGAACAATCTGCATGCTGATTCATCTTGGGCACATTGCACACTGCAAGATTTGTGCTGAATGATGCGAGCTACTGGCTGTTTCCTCATTCGTAACGCAGGCCATGGTGAAGAAGCCGGAGCCACAGATTCTGACCTTAGATCCTAATGATGAGAACATCATCTTGGGTGTGCCTGATGATCCAGACCCGAATTCTCTTGCAAATGCTGAACCAGTGAAAGAGAAAAAGGTGAAGTTATGTTTCTGTGTTCCTATAAGAATTAATCTTGTGCGTGTGTGCATGCTAGTGTATGTATGTGGAGAAGAAAAGGGAGGGGAGGGTTGAGCCTACAAAATGCATGGGAAAAGCAACCTTGTCTTGGTAAAGGCAGCTTTCGTAAAGTACATTTAAATATTACAGATGAAACAGGCCTTAAGGGTTGCTGATTTCTTTACTCCCTGCTCCTGAAAACAGGAAGGCTTTTATGGGCATTGACCAGAATGTCAATACAAAGAGCAATGGTTCGCACAAGAGAGGGCATAAATTGCCTTGGTTTGTTTTACATTAAATGTTTTTACAGCGAAAGCTGTATATGGCTAGGCGAAACGAAAAACCGTTCGTCCCATGTTTAGCTAAACGTCTCCATTGGCTGCGCTGTCAATTACGTCGTCGTCGCACCCAAGCGCACGCCATTGGCAACGCCGTTAGTGACATCGTTCTCTGCGTCGTACCTACTCTGCCCGCAACGTCGGCTCCTTGGCTCGCCGTTGTCGCATGCATTCGATATCTCGAGTTAGCTCGGCGTCATGGTTAGCAGCATCCGCCTGCCATTGGCGCTTGCGTTCCACTAGAAACACAAATATGTGACCAATGATTGAGAAATGCTTCAATGCAGCGTCAGGATTAACCCACTGCTAAACACCGGGACCGCACGTTTCAGCTTCGCTGGTTAACCATCTGTACGGAGTGCTTAGGCAGTGTTTTTTTTTATATTCTGGAATTAATAACTTGAATGCACTGTGCACTTTCAGCTAGCCGGGACAACCTTAAAGTGCCTTTGTTGGCGTAATTTACTGGGTATATTGGATGCAAAAAGTGCGTACTATTGCCTCAAGAAATATATGAGGCTTCAGGCTTTGTGAAGAAGCTAAAGGTCCATGTAGTTTGGGCATACAGTTTATTGGAAGCGGACCATATTGGTCAACTCTGTACAGGTTATGCAGCTTTGTGACACATCACATATAGCATGGACATGGTAAGCCGAAAAGAATGTATTTCTGAGAGCTACAACAGCAGTTCTGAGAAAATCACAAATTATCTGCCAGCTAGCTTCGTGGCACATTGCATGTGGCCTTCTCAGCTGGGCCCCATGCAATCATTAGAATGTGAACTAGTAAAACACCATCAGAAATAAAATTTAAAAATGAAGAAAAGAAAGACATTGTTGTAATTAAATAATGGAGAATATGGTGAACACACTGGGATTCATTATCAAAGCAGCCTAGCAGGATAACTGTACTTGCCGAATGTAATGGCTTGTCTGATTTTTTGTTATTTTCAGTCTGAAGATACAGCTGCTATTCTGGAACCGTGCTGAGAGTATAATGTAGCAATTTATATTTTATTATTTTATTATGCTGGGCTCAGGAACCGCCATGCAGCTGAGCTCTATAAGAGAGCCAGCCTTTTAAATGCTGTACAATATTTCATGATTGGGCTTCCCCATGAACCTAGACGGCTAAGTAGTGCAGTGTGCTGCTACCACAGCATCATAGTAAGGTGTTGACAAAAGGTGTTCAATTTTTTCAGCTAATGTTGGCCATGGTGGCAGTAAGAAAGGGCTCAGCAAAGGCAATGAACAAAATGAACAGATGCATTGTTTATGGACACCCTTGCCACTTGTGCATAAACAGTTCCCTTTTCTTAGAACCTCTGGCTAGGCTAATGTACATTTATTTCATTATTAATTTATTATTTCTGAACCATTTTCTTGTGCATCTAAAGGTCGGTCTCAGTATCATATTCACAGTCACGTATTCTATGCTAACATGATATTTTCGATTGAGTTTAATTGGCTGATGGTATTTAACATCACAATGTATCACAAGGGGTTGACAGATGCCATAGTGGAGGACTGAAGATTAATTTTACTCCATCTGGTTATTGAATGTGTGCGTGAATCTAAGCACACAAAACATTTTTCATACCATCCCTATTAGATTGAAGCTGTTGCGACTAAGAATGAAACCCGCCACCGACTACTCGGTAGCGAAATGCTGTAGCCGCTAAGCCAGGGGTTCTCAAGCATGTTGGTCCCAAAGAACCGCCCCCCCATGTAAATATGCTAGGCGTAGCGTGCAACATGTTTGGGGCCAACAGTGGTGGTAGACGGGCTATTTTGATGGCGACGTGCATCGCACGTGGTGCATATTGGGTGCAATCGTCATGAGCCAAGACAAGACAGCATCGCAACCAAGGCATGACGAGAAAGGATGAGTTTTCAGAGCATATCGCACGGGGAGACTTATAACCTTTCATCACAAGAGGTCTTAGAATTAATGCCGACTCTACTTTGCGTACTGCAAAACCTCGTTAATTTTAATTTCACGGGACCGAAAAAAATGTCCGAATTTGAATTAACCGAATGTCGAATTATCGCAGGTATAAAGAAAATAACAAACAAATGCCTATCACGTCAACCCGCTTTTATGTACTGAATTAATTGGCAAATCCTGTTTCTATTTTGTACAAAAGCACTGCAGAAACTGCAATTCTCGTCATTTCGGTATCTGATTAGCGCTCACAGCGGCGAAGCCCTCGCGACTTCTTTCGCAGCACAGCCGAGACGCTTCATCTCAGGCATGATTTTCACTACCGCACGCACATACATTATTTTTAAATGCTTAAGCATGTCTATGCTTTCCCAACGAGGAAAATGTCCGTGCGTCCGTCCGTCCGTCCGCCCCTCGCGTAAGACGATCGCTTTCAAGATAGAGCCCGCAGCAGCGGGCGACTTTACCCTCGTTCCGCCTGACTCTTCAACGCAAACAAAGCGGCGAAAACACAACGCGTGGAGTTATCAGCAGTCAGCACTGTCTGTCCGCTTTGCAGATTGCTTTTAAGATACGGTCCGCGTGGCCGTGCCAGAGTATGTTTGATTGGTCTGTGCTGCCGCCTGAGTCATTTGATCACTGTTCATAATGGTTCTGCACGGATGGACAAGGAGCTAAGGAGCGATAACGGCTTATGGTGATCGGAACGTCATCAGCACACTTGGCGCCGCCATCTGCAGTACTTCGCGTGCGTTGCCAATGCACCTTGCTCCTCCGCAGTGCTGTCGTCTGTACTGGCCAGGATCAAGTGTCATAACGACACTCGGCTGCGTAAAGATGAGCAAGTGGCACAATGATTGTGCATACTTGGACAACTCTTGGAGGAGTTTCTGCTTGAAATTTTTTAGCCAGAGAGCTGGTCGCCAACAAATTGCCCGTCCATTGCGATGTAGACGGTGCACTTCATCCTCTACATCTTTGCACTGAGTCAAAGCGAAATTATTGTTTGCCGCAACCGCGGCCGACGCACGCACAAAGACAAACTACCGTTTGCTCCAACAACTGCGGACGAAGCCGCGGGCACTACCACCGTGTTCATAGACGGCGACTACACATTTTTCAAGGCACGCGCCCGACACGTGCACCCAGTCAAACGAAACTACTGTTTGCCACAACCGCTGCAAACGAAACCTTGGTGGGTATTGACGCAATCATGGATGGCCACTGTGCAGTTATGAAGGCACGTGGCCAGTCACCAACGTGGTGTTATGCGCGGTGATAAACGCAAGAATAAAGGCTTTAAAGGCACAATTAGGCACGAAGCGTTCTGGCGTGTGATTTCCGCTGATGACTATGGCAATGCGGACTTGGCATGTGCGGGACCAGGGAATATTTATCCGTGGCTAGCGGAACCCCGAGGAGGGGCCTGCGGAACCCCTGGGTTTCACGGAACCCACTTTGAGAACCCATGCGCTAAGCCACTGCAGCTGTAATGATACTTTAAGGACCCTCATTGCTCAGTTCTTTTATGCTTCACTGTAACGTTAGTTCACGATGCTAATGAAGCAGTAGCACTAGAGAAGCCTTAGGGAAAATTGCGTCACTGCCACTGCTGTGCTTTCATCCAGGCTCTGGGCTCTAACTCTGTCTCCGTGACGTCAGGTGTGACTGCCCTATCAACTCCTTGTGCACTTCACCCGGCACGCTCTGGGGGTCTTGGCCCCTCCTGTGGTCGCATGCCTGTTCCCCTGCAGGCACCGAAAGCTTGTGGCACGGCTTCTGCTTTTGTGCCCATCGGCCGCTCTTATGTCACGGCCGACGTGAGCTTCGCATGCTGGACCCGCTGCTTGTGTGTGCATGTCTTTCTTGCATCCTTTGCGGTGGTATACAGCTTTGTTGTCCACTTGCAAAACTGTTCACGCATGTTAAGTGTCCCATTAACTTCAGAACAGAAAAATGCAACATTTGAGAGTAGGCATAAAGCTCGTCCCCAGCATTGGTGCTAGGTTTTAAAAAGGCTAGCTTCAAAAAATGTATGGGGCAACAAAGGACAAAAGGCGTCATCTGCATAAAACTGCCGCTCTAGAATGGACAGTGGTGCCTAAGGAAGATGTTGATTGATTTTTATAACATCTAGATATTCTTGTCTTTTAAGCTCCAGCATTCAATCAGGTGCCCAAAGCTTAAAGCTTCCTTTCAGCCATATTGTGAAACCATACAATTGGTTTAATAAACGCTTGAACAATTAGGCAGCTCTAGATATTGAGGCACTTTGTATTGTTTGTATCCTATAAAAGGTGAAACTTAATGATTAAATTCATACACACACACACATAATATATATATATATATATATATATATATAGTACAGTGTGGAGGAAGTCAGAAAGAAGGTAGCCTTCATAGATAATGGGTGCCTAGGACTCCTACTAAATACTGGCGATAATGTGTCTTATTGAAAATTCTTGTATGTCAGCGTTAATGGGAGCTGCCATAAAGATTTAGGTTCTGCCTCCTATTTTTCTTGATGAAATGCGCTTCACCTAATCAGGGGCGCGATCTTGTACGCGTTCCAAAATGGAACGGAGGCGTTCCGTTCCATCGAGCCGCACACGATTGGTCAATTTCAACTGCGACGTTCAAATTGACGTTCAAATGGAACGTCAATTGAATTGATCTTGTAAGCGTTCAAATGGAACGCCTCCGTTCCATTTTGGAACGCTTACAAGATCGCGCCCCAGAAGGCTTCTTTCTGATGAAAGTTTTGCAGTGGGTAACATATTAAAGGTCTCTGTCTTCTTTTTTATGTAGATGGCTTGCTTTTGCACAATCTGCAGCTTTTCTTCTTTTTTTTGCATGTGTGTGTGTGTGTGTGTACCACCTTTCGCTCTTCATTTCCTGCATGTGCTTCATGTTCTTTCATTTGCATGTATAACCTCTTCCTGCACATTAAGTGTTCCATTAGTATGATTTACGTAACTTCTTAGTTTATTGTGGCAGAATCAAAAGGCGGCGTTCATGTAGAAGTTAGTCAAGAAGGAGTCAAGATTACTCAGTGGGGCTATGCTATGGATATGTTCATCCTTACTGTAAGGTTACTGCCCAAAGGTTAAAGCAAAAATGCTACTTCAGCAAATGGCACCCCTAGAGGAACATCAGCTAGAGAGCATACAGGGCAATGGAGCAGTATGATTTAAGCAGGTATTCAGCAGAGGTATTCAGCAGGAATTGAGGTGGTGAGCATAAAAGCTAAGCAGTCATTTTTGCAGGATGAAAAATTAGCAAGTGTGTGATTACAGTTATTTGCTGCTTACTTGATTGTGCAGCCCTTAAACAGAGTGTAATCAGGCACTACTTCTTACTGGAATTTCATGTGTATGAATTGCTAAATGGGACATTAATTGACAAGTAGTTTGAGACAGGTGACGACTGACTTGCGGTCAGTGGTGCTTAAGATGGCTTCCAAGATCAGCCACAGCCTATTTTATCATGGAAATGGAGAGTTAATATCATCCTCACAGCTGTGCTGTCATAGTGCTCGGCATTGCACTGTGACAAATCACGAAAACTTGTCACTTTTCCTGAGCTTGTGGCATGTTTCCATGCGCTGCATGTTTCTGGGCAGATCTACTGGTAGGCTGTTTTCAGGTTTAGTTCCAAGAGCATGTGAAGAAAAACTGTCATATCTTCATAGGTTAGACTAGTACGAAGTGAGTTGGGATTTATTATTGTGCAAAGGATTATGTGAACGAGGGTGTACCATTCTGTATCGCACACCCACATCAGAAAAGCTTTATATGAGCCCATAGCATAAAATTCAGTGTTTCATATAGTATGTCATTGCCACCTAGGCCACATGCAACCATGTGCAGCTTCAAATTATGACTTAAGAGGAAGCTTTAGCCCGGGGGCTTCTATCTGAATACACAAGAAAGGAGAAATCATTATTCTCAGCAACCACTGCACCAGATTTGATGAGGTTTGTTGCATTTAAAAGAAAACATTAAAATCTAGTGACTGTTGGTTATGAATTTTCAATTTAGATCATTAATTTTTTAATAAAAATTGTTGAAAATCAAACATTTTCAGAAAACGAAGCTATCAAGTTTACAACTCTGTAACTCGTAAATGAAAAACAATATCGCGATTCTGTAAATTGCATCTAATAGTACATCTAAAGTGAGCAAAATTGATGTATTATAATTTGCTCTCAAATAGACCACTAATATATGAGTAGGACTTATGCAAAACCCTTGTAAACAATGTAACTAATTCACACAAGATATGAATTGATATATCAAATTTGTCTGCTTTGGATGCTCTAATGGATGCAGTTTACAGAACCGCGCCATCTGTCCTTGGTGCAGAGCTACAAATTTGTAACCTTTGTGCTTCTATATTTTTCAAACTTACGAGTTTTTGTAAATTTCTTTTAAAACATTCAGGCCTGAAATCAAAATTGTGCTGCCAACAGCCACTAGAATTTAACTATTTCTCTCAAATGCAACAAATTTCAATGAAATCGGATCTGTGGTTATCTCAGAAAAGCGTTTTTGCACAATACCCGCCGGGGTGGCGCAGCCAGCTAAGGCGTTGCGCAGCTGAGCACGAGATCGTGGGATTGAACTCCGGCCGCGGCAGCCGTATTTCGATGGAGGCAAAATGCAAAAACGCCCGTGTGCTTGCGTTGTAGTGCACGTTAAAGAACCCCAGGTGGTCAAAATTAATCCCGAGCCCTTCACTACGGCGTGCCTCATAATCAAGACTGGTTTAGGCACTGTAAAACCCCAGAAAGAAGAAAGAAGCGTTTCTGCATTATACATATATTTGAATAGGCGGCAACAGAGTTGGACCCGAGCTAAAGCTTCCTCTTAAGTTAAAAATGAATAGGAGCGTGGTGACTTGGAGATATGCTTTTACTTCTGCATGTTTTGTTCTTGTTATCACTGGCATGTAGTGTGGCTAGTAGTAACGAAACTGGTGGTGCAGCTGTTCAATTCCATTCGCAAGGACATGGTGCGCAAGTCACGGATCCTCCTGGGAAAAGCGGGTGTCATCGCTGAGCCTGAACCTCCCAGCCCGGTAAGTGTCTCTGCTTTGTCTTTATTGCCCTCTTCGTGAAAAAGAATTTTGATAGGGTATGCAGGGTTTGTCTGGAAAGTAATAAGGACTGAATTTTTTTTTAAACTTTATTCACAATTTTGACACATCGACTTAATTGTTTTCAAAATATACCCCTTCTGCATCAACACAGCATTTCCAGTGACTCTGCCGAACACTGAAGGCTCCCTGTAATGCAGAAACTGGAACGCTTTTCAGCTCCCTCGTTAGGGCCTCTTGAATGGCCCGGACCAAGCTGTGGTGCCGTCCTTTCATGACCCTTTTCAGTCGGGGGAAGAGGAAGAAGTTTGAAGGAGCAACATCTGGGCTGTAGGGTGGCTGGGGAAGCTGTGTGATGCCATGTTTGGTCAGGAAGTCCTTGACAGAAAAGGCGATGTGGCTCGGCGCATTTTTGTGATGAAGGGCATCCTGACTGTTGCTCATCTCCAACTTGCTCTCGTCCCTCCCAAAACAATTTGTGCCACTCAAAAACACTTGATCGACCCATGGCATCACTCCCATAAGCAGTCTTGATCATGGCATGGGTCTCACTCGCAGTTTCACCCAGTTTGACGCAAAACTTCACGGCGTAACGCTGCTCTGACAAACGAATAATTGTGCAGATGACAAGGCACCTTGAAAGGGGTTTACCTTAAACTCGATCTACACTCCGTCAAGGCTTGGAGACGGCTGGCCACTGGTGCGCTCGTAGCTAAGACACCCAACCAGCACTAACATCCCCCTCCCTCATCATGTTTTGGCAGAAAAAAATTTGTCCTACTACTTTCTGGAAAAACCCTGCACATATGCCATTTTTAGGGCTGAACTTCTGCAATGTCTTGCAGCAAAATGACATTTTAGTAGAAAACAGTGCCAAACCTGCACTAAATGAACCATAACAAAAATTCTATTGGAATTTCACTACACAACTCATTAAAAATAACCTTCAGTGCATTGTTGGGATTATCGCTCTAAATAGGTGAAGTCGGGATTGCGACATTGCTGCTCATACCCATTTAAACAACCAATACGTCCGATGGATATCTGTACGGCAGTCCACACACAGGGGCTGCAGCAATGTCACTTGCTGCAGAACTGTGTGATCTATGCTACCTTTGCTTCTAGAACTGTACATTTGTCTTTCCCTTATTTGTAGAGGCAGACTAAGACGGTCATTTGAGCAGATTTTGCATGTTGCAGGTCAGTGTCATTAAGAGAATACTCTGCAAGCAGGAAAAACTGTGAATGTCATTGTTTTATCCTATCCTATCATATTTACCCGTTTCTAATGGATCCTCTTATCTAATGTGTTGGTTCAGTATAGTTTCTCGTGTGGGCATACACGCTTTAATGTCAACGTGTCTCCAGTAAAGCAAAAAGAAAGTTTTTAATTTAACCTTCTATGGTGCTGGCCAAAAATCCCAAAATGTGTTCAGAAAGTGAAAACTTTTTTATTAGACATCTGGATAGCAAATTTTCTTGCAATATCGAAATATATATGAAATGTGGGTAGTAAATTCACAACTTGTGTCACAAAATACACAAATCTAGGTGCTGGCGGTACATTCCATCCATCTTACTTAGTTCATTGCTGCATCGTATCAGAACTATCGTCATAGTCGGCGACATCAGAGTCACTGGATGCGTACTATATAGCACAGCATGCACTGCCATCACTGTCAATGCTTTCATGCAGAATCAAATCATCTTGAAACCTTGATGACTCAATCAAATGAAAGCTGTGCTTTCGCAATGGGCGCAGCAACACGCGAGTAGCAGCCCCCACGAACCTAGACGAACAGAGTCTGTAGGCTCCCCAGTGGGCAAAGAGGGAACTCACCAGAACGTCAAAACGGATCGGACCAGCCCAGCTCGTTATTGGCACTTGGAAAGAGCGTCCAAATCCATACATGAGACAGACTCATCATCAGCACTAATTAAAAAAAAAAAAAGTAACTGAGTAAGACTCATCCGTAGCACTTAAAGGGTTAAAATGAAACAGAGAAACACTCACGACATGTGAGCATCAGAACTTGCCCATCCATTGGCTTCTAAGTGGCATACGAGTATCCATCATTTTTGGTTTATCGCAGCATAACTACACTGACAAATTACAAGTGGTGTAGTGATTAATCAATGATATCTCCTAACTACTGCCTGAATAATGACCAGTTGTAGCAATTGTTTGCAAAACATTACTTTTATCAATGAGGTACTTTTAGTCAACATGCCATTTCTGGCGAGCATGCTGTTGTAGCCACATAAGGGCCACATGCCTTGGCTTTTCTTGCTTTATCATGCTGCACCTACATTCAGTGAATTCGGAGGACGAATGTGGTGATGGCCCAGTTTGTGAGGTCTCTTCATATGGAAAAACACATGCAGGAAGTGCTGAATGCTGTGCTTGCTTGATGCCAATGATGCGGGTGTGGCTAACGGCTTGGTTTTGTACTCGGTTCTGAATAAATGCAAATATAACTTTCCATCATATTTTTCAGTAAAAAAGGGGCACATTAGAACAGAGTAAATGTACGTAATGAGTCTGGCTTTGTATTCCGCTTTGGTATAACTGTTGCATCACACCAAGTTGCAGGGCGACATGAGCAGTAGTCACTGTAACATTGAAGAAAACTACTTTTGCTGACATTTTTCTGTCCACGTTTTTCACAGCCTCCTGTGCAAACGATGGAGAAAGACCCATACAACATATCCAACGATGAGTTCTACAACCCCAAGCTGACACAGGACTCTGCCCTGAAGCCAAACGTGGGCGGCAACCTGATTCAGCACTCAATTCCAGCCATCGAGCTGCGTGCTCCCTTCTTCCCCACCCACATGGGGCCACTCAAGCTACGGTCATTCCACCGACCAACACTGAAGCGCTATTCACATGGTGCCTTGGCACAGCCTGGACCACATGGCGTCATACCATTACTCAAGCACATCAAGAAGAAAGCCAAGGTGGGCACACTGAATGCGCCTGTCCGTATGCACAAACGGTGTGCTGTTTCTGGAGCATGTTGGCAGAAACAGCACACCGTCAACGCCTGTGGTCTGTTTAGTTTCCTATGTGGCGGAGGATATCGTCTCCGTCCCATGTAAAAATGTTTCGTAAGTTCGTTATATGAGGAGGGAGGGTCCCGATTGTCCATAACCTCAGCGTCGCGCCACCCGGTAGCTACGCGGTCAACGACTCCTCGCGCAGCTCTGTGGGCCGACTCGTTGAGGTTGGGCGGGGCGCCCTTGATCTGCCCCATGTGTGCAGGGAACCAGATGATCGTGTGCGACTTGATGTCCTTGTCCCGTAGAATGCGCACGACCTGCTCCGAAACGGTGCCCTTGGCGAAAGCTCGTACAGCCGTCCGGCCTGTGGAAGGTAGCATAATTTTTATCGTTGAGCTGGGTTATTCGAAGAGGCGGACATTAGTAGCACGAGAAATGGAAACAAATATTCAACTAATTAACAAAAATTGACTAATTAACTTCTCAGTTAATTACTTTATGACACATATTGCAATTTACGAATTGTAGCCGGTGAGTTTGCATGACGCATCCACTTGAAATGAATTTTCAGGATGACACCTGTTTCGAGATATTATTTCCCAAAGTGTGGGATGAAATACATAGGCGTTCCAGTTACTTTTGTGCTTCAATGTAAAAAACAGCATTTTGGTAAAAAAGTAAATGGAACAACAGTGCATTTTTACGGCAAATTTGATGGCACATATCTCCAAACTGGTGTCATCTGTAGTTGCAAGTAAACACAATAGGTAGTCATTGAGTCATTGACCACAGCTCCAGAAAACACGAGCATAATGATCTAACAGAGGATCAACTCTGCAAGCATAAGTTGCTGTATAGCAGTGCATATTATGTGCTGAGCTCCCTCAAGGCAAATCCAGATGGCAAACCCGAGGTTAACTGTGTATATTTGTAAAATGTGCTTACAATATTTGTCTGTCTAGTCGACATTTCTCTACTGCACAACAATGTGTGTTTCTTGACGATTTATGCTCTAATCAATAAATCTTAGTACACTTGACTTCCGTTAATTAGACCCTGACAGACCGACGAAATTGAGTGAATAACCTAGCGGGGTTGAATTGAACAAGACGCAACACACCGCTGGACGCCAAAACGCCGAATTGAACACCGAAACGTACCGCTGGTTCATTTGACAGTATTTGCCCTATTGTAATATGCCCCCGAATCAAACGCGCCCCCACTCTTAATGTGTCCAAAGTAGAAAACTAACGTAGGAATGACATTAAAGGTTCTAAACAAAGTAGAAATGTAACGCAAGAAAAATATTGTTGCACAAAGAAGGCCGGATTCTAAAGTCAGCTTTGCCACATAGTTTTTTTGAAGTCAGTTCCGCCGCAGTACATTTGTGTTATGCGGTGAAGTATATGACCATTGCGAAGGCAGTTTTGGTTTCGTAAGCGATTGCACCGCACAGCCAATTTTTGGCCCAGTTTCCTTTTAAAAAGAATAAAGGCGCGTGTTAACAACAAGTAAATACTGTAATCAGACATTGTAAGCTGCGGTTATTGCTTGAAAATCTTCCTGGGTAGGCTAAAAATAGATGTTTTCAACGAGATGTTTATTTTTTACGTGTGTTCAACGCATTAACTGTCCCCTAAGCACCGCCGGGACAGTCGCTGCCTCTGAAGGGGTCGCTATTGGAGTTGCTATAGGGGTCAGGCACATGCCTGCTGACTGATCAAGTTTGAATTATCTGGCGAAGGCCAATTTTTGGATAAAAAAACAAAAACTTGGGCCCATATAATTGCATGGGCACGGGCCGGGACTTTCGGTCAGGATCGAATTAACCGAAAAATCAAATTAACCAGAGTTTGATTATTGGAAGTTTACTGCACTACTGCCTGTTTCATATCCCTTGTACAGGTTTAGGGTATCACATTGCCATTCAAGTGCAGATTGTTAGAAGAAAAAAAATAGTTCACAGCTTGTGTTCATTATGATGAGCTTTGAGCATTTGTATAAGTCGAGTGAAACCCTGTACGTGCATGAAGGACTAGAAGTGCAGTGAGAATGCAACCTAATTACTTTTGCTGCCGTGTATTTGACTGACTGGCATGCCACCCTAGTGAGTCACTGCTGGCACCTTTTCCTCTCCCTGTAAACAGATGCGAGAACAAGAGCGGCAAGCTTCTGGTGGTGGTGAAATGTTCTTCATGCGGACTGCTGAAGACTTGACAGGTCGGGATGGGGAGGTGATCCTGTCAGAGTACTCCGAAGAGCATCCTCCACTAGTCATGCAAGTGGGCATGGCCACCAAGATTAAGAACTACTACAAGAGGGTATGCACCCCTTCTGCCACCAGTGGCAGTTTCCTACACTACTTCCTTGCTTTTAAATCTTTGTAATCTTCTAAATGATGCAGCAAGCTCTTCAGTGGTTACCCAAAGTGTTTGTGACATTGTCCAAATATGTCAGAGAAGTAGAGTTTCTGTGTTTGAATTCTTCTAGCATGCCAGAGATACTGTATTTACTCAATTGTAACGCACACCCGTTTTCCGTGACGACATAAAAAAAAAAAGGCATTTACAGTACCACGCACCTCGTGCTTTCAAACAGAAATACAACTTTCTGTCATTTGGAAAAACAGATTTCCTCCTGATGCACTGAAGTTGCTATGAATAAAAAAAAAGTCCCAATTTCACCCGAAAGGCGAATGCATCGAATGCGATAGCAAATTAGTAGACCGCTATACGAAGTAAGGATAGCAGTTTTATCAGCCGTGAATGTGAATACAGAGAACGTGAATACAGACGGCCAGAGAACGTGAATATATACTGTAGACTATTGCCTAAGCACGTGTACTGCAGTACACGGAGGAAGCTGCGGTAGCTAGGCTAGAGAGTAGCTAGGCTCGACGCATGTGCGTGGCGGCCATTTTGAAATGCCAGTGGCTATATGGTAATGCAGATTTATGGTCGTATTCGATTCTAACGTGCACACAATTTTTGGACCTGTTTTATCGGAAAAAAAGTGCACGTTAGATACAAGTAAATACGTTATATTGTTATCTTGTGTCGGTGCTGATGAAAGTAGTTATCTTGCTTTGTGGTTGGTCTACAAAATACAGTATAAGCAGAATAATTGAAGTTATGTGTAAGTGTAGTAATGCAGGAAAAATTATGCAAAAGATTTTGAAGGTGACAACCAATTTGGTATGTTTACTCCTTAGTTGTCACAAAAAGTAGCTTATCGCAGTGCTGTAGTACTTTGTTCTTGCAAGGTTCATATAACTGAGGGTGCACTGAGAGGACATAGGGTGCATTTGCATTTGCATGAAATGCAAATGTCAGAGTACTTCACTGTGTTACCAATCACTAAATATGTCTGTAGCCCCGAAACTCGGCAACTGAAAATTATTTACACTAATGTCACACATACTGGCAAATGTGAAAGCACAACTAAGCTTCCCCCCTCCCCCCCCCCCCTTTTTTTTTTCAATTCATGCAGCATGTATACAGGCAACTTCTCTACAGTTGTTTCAGTTTAACAATGTCCTTGAAATTGTTAACTATGCCACGGGCATAGTTTAAATAATATAACCAATTGCCACCTGCCTTTGGAATATTAAGTGGACAGAGGTGCTGAATGCACCCTCTGTAGCGAGAAAGAGTTAAAAGCAAACCTGTCTTTGACTTTCATGGGTTTTTTTTTTTCTTTAACATCGGACTGTTAAGCATTCAGCATTTTTTTTTTTTTTTTTTGTGGTGCTACCTTTACAAACAAAACATGCAGTGACAGCAAAAGCTGGCTGTTGGCATTTCTTATTTATGTGGCAGTTGCTGTGTTGTAAAATCTTCATCACTAAGCCTGCATTCTCATCCTTATCTTACTTGGAGTGCTTTTTTTTTTTTTTGCACCCCTTATACAGTAGAACCCCGCTGTTACGTTCCCGGGTGCTGCGTTTTCCTAGCTGTTACGTCGTTTTCGGCCGGTCCCGGCACAGCTCCCATAGAACCCAATGCATTCGTAACCCCGTTGTTACGTCGCAACTGTGGGACCGTTCCCGCACATACGTTGTGAACTGCCACCCCGCGCCGGCCCGAGCGGCTATTTTGACTTTTCATTTCGCTTGGCTTGGTTGCTTGACGATGGCATTGGTCAGCCAAAGTGCCGGGGGTGACACTTATGACGCATTTTCCATTTCCGCCAGCAAAAGCATGGCCCTTGAGATCTGTATTTGCTATCTAAAGATGGTGTCTATGACGCGTTGCGGCCATAAAATTGGCTTTGGCTTATAGATGTTCCGTATAAAGTCCAAGGGCGATAACACTGTCGCGGCGCGCCGTATGCTGTATGTGCGAGTGAAAGCGTGCCGGGGAGCCGACGACCGCGTCTAAATCTCGTGCGCGAAAGAAAGAAAAGCAGGGAGGAAGCGCGCCTTCTTCCATTGCGCTCGAGGCACCGGCGAGGGAGCGAGAGGGGAGTTATAGCGGCATCTACTGCGTACTGCGTGGCGGTGCGCGGTCGCGCGGGCCGTATCTTGAAAGCGATCTACATTGGGGGCAGAGTCTACGCAGTGTAGGCGCGTCAGCGGCTCGTAGCTTTGTGCGTGCTGTGTGTTCTCAGCGCTAAGTTTGCGTTGAAGCGATAGACAACAGCACGAAGGTCACTTCGCTCGCTTCTGCAGCGGTGCTTAAATTCCTCACGCCAGCGTGTCCGCGCTCATCGAGTGTGATCTGTTCATGTTTGCCTGTGGGCGCTGATACCATGCTTGTTAATATAGTTAATAAGCGAATGTTAACAAGTTTATACGGACGATAAAACTACTATTTTTACTTTGTTTAGCTGTCTACTAATTTGCTATCGCAATCGATACTTCGGCTGTCGGGCGAACCTACGGCTTTTTTTCACACGTAAGAATTGAAATAATATTATGTGCAGTTCAACACTACTCCCATTTCTAAATTTTTCCTGGTTCCCAGCTCTTGCATTTCCCGGCTCTTACGGTTTTTTTTTACGGTCCTGTGAAAAACATATCAGCGGGGTTCTACTGTAATATGCTTATAATTAGGGGTGTACGAATATTCTAAACTTTCGAATAATGAATTGAATAGTGTCCTATTCGATTCGGTCTTCGAATCGAATAGTCACTATTCATAAAGGTGAATATTTTTGTAATACTTTTCGAATATATCAAAATGTAAACTAAATCAAACATAAAACTGGAGCGACAATATGGTAAATAATCACCCCTGCGGGCATAGTATAGACATAAAACATGAGACCTTGCGTAGTGGAGCAGACTACGTCACTTAGGTAGCCCGATTTTACAGCCTGCACAGCAATCATTTGCACTCTCTAAAGAACCCTGTGCATGCAAAAAAAAAAAAAAACTAGTTTGTTCCCAATGCTCTATTTGTGCTTTTAATAAACACTTCCTAACGTATTATCTAATCACAGAAACTTTCTAACTTTAAGAATACTGGGATGTCAACATCATTTTATATTAATTGTGATAACGGCTATTCATTATTTGAAAACTATTCTAAAAATATTCAATTCATTTCTGGCACTATTCGATTTGTATTCGATTCGGTCTTAGAAATCACTATTCGCACACCCCTGCTTACAATGCATCAAAATGGTCATTACATTTTTTATAGGTGCTTTTACAGCAAGTTCTCATTAATTACCATCACAGTGGCAGCATGCTTTTGTACCTGATGTTGAGTTATGAGGTGTCTATTGGCTCAGGCAGTAATGGCGTGGGTCTGCTCAGTCCCCAGAATTCGTATGGGGAGCTGTGCATGCATGAGCAGTGTGAAAAGTAAGCGGGACATGACGCTGCTGTCTAAATGTAAATGTGCATGATAGCATGCACAACCATAACATTTCAGTCATGTATGTACAGCAGTAGCGTGGCTGCAGCTATGGTACAACTGCTCTGCAATAGCAACTTCACGACACACAAACTTGTCCTTGCTGTCGATGACCACTATATCATGCATAAATGTGAGTTCTTTTAGTGCACAAGAAAAAAGTACTATGTGTTGCAGAATATGTGATATGCACACGAACATGAACACCAGATAGATCTTTAGCTTTTCTCCATTCTTTCCAAATACGAACTAGCCCTATCCTAGATGATGTTCTGCTACGGAAATTCGGTTCCAACTCGACGCTGTGGTCTTTTTATGTTTTGTGCTCCTCCTTAGTGTAGTACCATACTGCATGCAAGTACTATGCCTTCAGTCAAGAATGACCAGTTCACCTTGTCTCACTATGCAGCGGCCAGGCAAGGATAGCGGGGCACCTGAGTACAAGTATGGTGAGACGGCCTACGCACACACCTCACCCTTCCTGGGCTCCCTGGCACCTGGCCAGAGCTTGCAGGCCTTTGAGAACAACCTTTTCCGAGCACCTATATATGAACACAACCTGCCAGACACAGACTTCCTTGTCATACGTACCAGGCAGCAGTGAGTATTGAATGTAGTTTGGTATAAGCATTCATCATCATCCTATATTTATATCCACTGCAGGACGAAGACCTCTCCCTGCAATCTCCAATTACCCCTGTCTTGCACTAGCCGATTCCAACTTGCGCCAGCAAATTTCCTAACTTCATCACCCCACCTAGTTTTCTGCCGTCCTCGACTGCGCTTCTCTTCTCTTGGTATCCATTCTGTAACTCTAATGGATCCGCCGGTTATCCATCCTACTCATTACATAAGCATTGAACAGTGTCAAAAGCTTCATTAGCCATCTTATTTCTTCAAAACCAGAGGCCCTAATTATGTTTTGAAAACAAAATGCATTGTCCAAGAAATGCATATGATCCACGTGCCACGATCCAAAAAGAGCGCTTGCTGTTTTCTCCACAATGAGCACACAAACCAATAAGCTTTATGGACCAGGAACATATCAGCGACATTATACTGCACATGGTTCCTGCAGTCTGCTATATTTTCGTTTTGGTGGGATGGTGTGCAAATATAGCCAATGACCGATTTTTCGGACATGCCCGATAATTTGGTCGCCTTCGTGGCACTGCCACGTACCCCATGGAGTCAATGTACAGTTGAATCCCGATAATTCAAACTCGAAGGGGCCTGAAAGTTTGTTCGAAGTAAAAGAAGTTCGAATTAAAGAAAGGACTTATTTTTGAACTATTAGAGCGCCATAGCACGATGTACGAATGGTGCGAGTCGTGAAATATTGCGGCGCGCAAGCACATAGCGAGCGAGGGCCACGAAGCTGCCCACGTCGGCCAACGCTCGCTTCCCGATAGCGTGTTCCCGATAACGGCAGAAAATTAAACTTCAGCGGGCGGCGCCGGCACAGCGATGGGCGCACGCGGGAACCGTCGAAGGTGAGGGAGGAGGGCGGCAGGAAAGCAGATTTGGCCTCAGCACTGCCACCGTCGCTTCGGTGGCAGTGGCTTTGGTGGCTCCCCTCACGCTCCCTGTCAACTCCCTCGTAGCTCCCTCACCTTTGTGCCCGCCCGCCGCTCCCGCCGGCCCGGCGCCAGCTTAGCCCGCTCCCCGAAGTTTCATTTTCTGCCGTTGAAGCGACACGTTGGCCGGCGTGGGCAGTTTCGTTGGCCAGACTGGGCCTCCGCTGTTGCTTCCCTCTGCGCCGCAGCGTTGGCTGAGACGTCGGCACATACATGCGTGTTCCGGCGCGATGCACAAATGGCGACCTTGCCATTTGAGAGAGTGAAATTTCTGCCGCGGTTCTTTTTCTCTCTGTTTTTTTTTTTTTTTTTTTTTTTCTTCGTGCGGCGTTGAGGGGTCTCGCCTAAGCTTTTTGGAGCAATGCCGGTCGGAGGCGACGCCACGGGATTCGGCGTGCTGCTGAAAGCATTGTCGGTGCGCGGTATGTTCGAATTAACCGTCACAAATGCTTTCGCGTTTGAATTACTGGGCGTTTTCGCCCATTGGAATGCACATAACTTTGACGGGACCACAGCGTCAGTTCGAATAAACTGGAAGTTCAAATTATGCCTGTTCGAATTAACGAGATTCGACTGTATAAGAACGTCTGAAATTTTGGACACAAAAGCCCTCCGCCGTCCAATTTTCAGGACTCTTTGCTGTGACTGCAGGTCAGAAACGGCATTAATCGAAGCCACCACCACCGTCATTTTGACTATCTTGCCGCCTTGAAACGGCACTCTCGCACACAGATCCGCCGGTAGCCATAGCCACCACTGCAGCAACGTTAGGCCTAGCTGGTTCGACGTTCACTACATAGCCTCTTGCTATTCGGTGCCGTGTTTTTCAGTTAAGTAATTTGCCGCTGTCAGCAATGGCGCCAACTCCGCCTTTGTAATCCTTGCCGATGGTGAGACGCACAGTAAGGACAAGTTGCATAATGCGCGTTCCCAAAAGTCAGCTTCGCCACAGTACAGCGATGTTGCTAGGTGAAGCATATGCAATGTATTGCGGTGAAGCTTACCTAGAGTGGCAAGGAGCAACTGTCATGGGACCAGTAGCGCACCCAGGATCTCTGCCAGGGGGCTGGGGTGAATTTTTGCGGTGGGGGGGGGGGGGGGGGGAAGCAAGCACTTTGCATAAGATGCAATTTCCTTACTTTAGCCAGAGGAATCCAACTGCAAATAAAATGCCTAATAATTATAATAATATAATGACACTAAGGATGATAACAATGTTTATTTCTTCAGCGTTTTACTCCAAGTAATTTAAGAGTGAATGAATAAATGCAAGACAGTGATAGAGTGTTTTTGTAAATCAGGAAAAATCGACCTCAAGCCACCTCCTTAATTGTAATGACAATGTGAACAGAGCACTGAAGGTACACGTTGGACTGGTGGGGCTGTACGCGTGGGGGGAGGGGGTTAACTCTGCCTCAAGGGGGTGTTACAACACCTGAAACCCCCCTTGTCGGTGCGTCACTGCATGGGACACAGTACTTATTTAATTATACATGCGTGCACCCACCGTCTCCTGTCACAGTAGGAGCACCGATACACCTAATAAGTGTACCAGCAGGCCTCAGAGCCATTTCAGACGTGCCTGTGGCGATTTGAGCCTTTGGGGGCTCAAATTGCCACAGGCAAAAAGGTAAAAGGCATGGATTCATTTTTTTCTGACTTTTTCGCGGCCCCTAGGGAGTGCAAAAAATCGTACATTGACTATACATACAGTTAAACCTTGATATAACGAAGTCGGTAAAACCTGAAATTTGCTTTGTTATTTTGAAATTTCGTTATCTTGAAAGTTGATCTTTTATGCAAATAACTACAGTCGCTGATGGATTTTTATTACATGGAAGGTGTCACAAAATTTGTTGAATTATCATGCAGTCTGAAAAACCAAACTTGAATGAGAAAAAATATATATATTTTGGTAAATTTGAGAGTCGACAATGAAAGGTACTCTTTCGTGCTGTGTTGACGACATCTTCACATTGGCGGTCAAAGCGAAGCCATCCATACTTTCATTTCCACTCCGCCTCCGCGCCTGATAGTGTCACCCGCAGTTAGACGACGCTATCATAAAAAGCACTAGTAGGTGTAGAGCGAATACTTCATCTATCTCTCACTTCAACACGTCTCCAGAACTCGAGATTATGCAACCTCTAGCGCTAAACTTTCGGGAAGACAGCGCACGATGCTACACCATCTCAGCTTGCCCAGTATTTGCACACATGACAGATTACGTCTAGAACAAGGTGCGCAAGCTGTGTATGGGCTCTGCCACGCTGATAGCCATATGCAGCCATGGCCACACTAGAAAAGGAGATGCGCGTCAACCTGCCCATTCACCCTCTCGCCCTCGCCTGATCACGTTACCACGAGCTTGCTTCACTCCTCTCCTTTTCCCTTGCTTGCGCGGGAAGACAGCGCTCATCAAGCCACCATCTTTCTAGACTCACCTTCTCATGCTTTCACTCGCACCTAAAGCATACAGTGCGAAGGGTGCAATAGCATGTTATTGCACTTGGTCTTTATGTGGAACACGACGCTGCTCCATCTTAACGGTCACTCTCAGTCATGCAGCATGCAATTGGAGAGGTGTGTTCGCAAGCAGCCGCTTGTAATTCAACCATTTGATCATCTGCTTCTGCGAAAGTTTCCATTTGTCTCGGTATTTTTTCACAGCAGCAGTGAAATTTCATTATGTTGAAATCATGTATAAACACACTTCGTTATATTGCGGTTCAAAATACATGGTGTTCTATGGACAAGAAGTTATAAAAAGTTCAATACTTCATTATATCGAGGTTTAGCTGTATTTATTAATATATATGAAAATGATTGACCTTGGAACTGGGTTAAACATGGCCCATTTGGCAGCGTTTTTGTTTTTAGGTATATAGTGAACCTGTCGCACATATCTGTGTGTGAATAAATTGTATAAAAGGGTTATTGGAGACGGTTTTCTGATAAAATACTAGTTTACGAGCATTTTTTGTATTCTTCTCAATGACTCTGAAACAAGTCTTGTAAGGTGTTGAAAACTTGTACAAACACATCATAATACCGTATAAATCGTAATATAGGTCGAGATTTCTTCCAGAAAATAAGTACTGCTTAAGTTGCCCCTCATCTTATATAGTGGTCTTTAGCACATTCTGAGTTGGCGTCTGGCCAAGTCAAGGTCAGGGGTCGACCTATCTTCTGAGCCGACTTATATTCCGATTTATACGGTATTACCGTGTGCTTTCATTCGTTTTTGTGGAGACACATGTTAATCATTTCTGTCATGACTTTTTATCAGCAAGTCACATGGTAGCACTTTATCTTCATAAAATAGAAAAAGAGAAATCATGTTTGTTGGCAGTTCTGCACTGGGCCATGAAATACCAGAAAAAAAATGGTCATGTGATTTCCTGATTGCCATCGTCCCTCTTGCTTTATTGACTATAAAAATTATTACTGCCTCAAATCATAACATTATTGCCGCAATTGTTTGGCATGATATGCATAAAACAAATCTTGCTTCGAATAATGAACAAAAGGATAGTAACTTATTTCTATCGCGGCCACACTGTGGAAGTTAGAGCGTAGAGTTTTCTCACCTTGAGCAAATATTCTGAGTTGAAGTGCGGATACATGGAGCATTCTCTTTCTCTTTTCAGTTACTACATCAGAGAAGTTGAGACGATCTACACAGTTGGCCAGGAGCTACCACTTTTTGAAGTGCCAGGTCCAAACTCTAAGCGGGCAAACAACTTTGTCCGAGACTTCCTGCAGGTGCTTTCAATTTGACATCTCAGAGGTTTTTTTCTGTCCTGACAGCCAACCTTCTTGGTGAAACTTGAAACGCATTGTGCTGGGGCGCACGCCCGTAGATTTTCGCAGCCACCTCAGTCTAATGATAATGATTTATTTCATGAAGAGTAATTTCACTGAGAGTAATAGTAATTGTAATTTAACAATAAAATTTACTGCAAGTTTCCTGCTGCATACATACACACTGGACCACAACTTTCAATGTACTGGAATGTGCCGATTAATGTTGACTGTGATCAATGTACAAAAAAAAACTATTTAGTAAAGAGGAAGCTTTAGCGTGGGGCCAACTGATTTATTTCCCTATTCAAATACTACATGTAAAACGCAGAAATGCTTTTATGAGACAACCGCCTGACTGATCTGAATGAAATTTGCTGCATTTGAGGGAAAAGGGTAAATTCCGGCAACCCTAGGCAGCACAATTTCGATTAGGACCTCATTTTTTTTTTTTTCTGAAATAGCTGCAGATCGGTAAGTTAAAAAAAAGAGAAGATCAATGATTACAAATTCATAACTCTGCACCAAAAACAGATATCTTAGTTCTGTAAACAGCATCTGTTAAAACATCCTAATCATACCAATTTGGTAAATGAATTTGCCACTTACGTGAACTTGTTATAATGTTAATGAGGTCTTACAAAAGTCTTACTCACAAACTTGGGGTATATTTCCCCAGAGTGATGCACAATAAATCAATTTTGTTCACTTTGGATGTATATTAGGTGCAGTTTATAGAAATTTGATTTTTTTTTTTTTTTTGCTTAGTTACAGAATTGTAAACTTCATATTTGAGCTTTTTAGCAATCTTGCAATTTTCAATAACTTTGCCTTAGAAATTGACGGTCTAGTAAAAAATTTGCTTCCTACAGTCACTATAAATTTTAGTGTTTTTCTTTTAAATGCAACAAACCTCATCAATCATCATACCGTATTGGTGAAGCAGCGCACTAACAAGGGCAAAGTGGAGAGACACAAGAAAACACGACACTCGCTGCTTTGTCCTTGTCAGTGCACTTTATCCTTGTCAGTGCGCTGCTTCACCAATACGGTATGATGATAAATCACCAACTCGCCCAACTTTCCACATTACTAAACCTCATCAAATTAGGTGCAGAGGTTGCCGAGAAAAACAATTTCTCCATTTCAATCTATTTATATCGGAGCCCCCAAGCTAAAGATTCCTCTTAAGGAAATATTTTTAGAAAATTAGCTTAAGGTTTTTCCTTATTAACATAGGTTGCAGGTACTTTCCTTAGTCAAACGTCACATGGATAGGATCAGCTGATTCGCATATCCCAATATGTGACAACTGGCAATACCCAGTTTGCCAATGTGACATAGTTGGCATGTCATCTTGGCTGTGATGCCACGCGATGAATTCGTTGTCTGGCATTTCTCATACCTCCCGCGTCTCATACACTTCCAGAGTAGCTGAACCTCTTCAATCCTCTTTTAGGGTTCCCTCTCCCCATGAATGATAGCTCCATGTTTTTGATGAACGGGCCTAGTGGGATGTGTACCTTTGCACCTAGTATACCCAATCAATGCTGGTTACAACACACTGTAAAAATTCAGTGAGAAAGGTCCCTTATATCCGAAGTTCGTTCTATCCAAGATCATGGCTGCAGTATGTTGCGAAATGGTGAACTTCGCATATACTGCCGTCAAATGTTTGGTTATCAAAACTGAAGATGATTGCAAAAAAAAAAAAAAACCATAAGAAATTGAAAGTAGTATGAATAAAGTAAAAAACAGATTTAGATTATTTATACAACACCCTAAAAGTCTTGCTGTGCGCCGTTTTTTGGATGCAGACTGGCGACAAATGGCAGTTTCCCCGCACAAAGCAAAATGTTTTGTCCATGAAAAAATTTGTACAGGCAACACCTGCCATTCCAGCCACAGCTCCCTGGCTGGCACGAGCATGTCGCCTTTGCTGGCACGAACATTGACTACAACTTGTTTTTCACTAAAAAATGGGTGATTGATGGAATAAACTGATTACTTAATAAAAGCATTCAGAAATAGGTGCATTTTGGGATCATTGGCAGTTGTTTTTGAAGCGCAGTATGCTACAGCTTCGAAACAAAGCAGGTTAGGCCTAGTGGCACTCTCAGCACCTGCTTGGCACAGAGCCGACAGAAGCGGATGGTGGTGAGCCGCTTCTGTAGTCATCCCGAAAACTCTTCGTAAGCTTGGGGTGTATCTCAGGGCAGGCTGTTGTGGGAAGCTTGCTGCTAGTGTGTTTGTTTCTTAAGAGAAAATTTTATTTATGTGCTTTCTGCAAGTGCCCGAGAAAAGTTGCAGCATGCACGCATCCCCAAAGCAAAGAACGTATGTGCATCTTCTAGACAAAATTTGCCCAATGTTTTGTCCTTTGGAACTGATAGTTAATTATAGCTGGGTCCAATAAAATCCGAATTTATTGCATGTGTAATATAGGCAGACCAAACTAAGTAAGGGTTTGTGATATCTTAAATTAGCATGTTGTTTGTGGATTACAGTGATGGCATTTTCAGTTTTGATGAGTGTTCTCAATAATGGACTGCACAATATTTACTTGTCCTTTTTTCTGTACCACAATGAAGGAGAATTTTCTCCTAGATTATTAATAATCAGCTGACCTATACTTTGGAATGAAGCCTACAATTTACGGCAAAGTCTTCATAAGTAATGTTGGTGTGAAGTTGCCAGGAAGTAACTCAGGGTGCAAGAGATGGAAAGAGTGTTCAGATGCAAGCCTGTCGTTAGGTATAATGACACAGCAAACGCAGTACTTTCATACCATTTATGTATTTCTTCACATATGATTTGATCAAGAACTTAGCACCACATATCGTAAATATTAATGTGTTAACTAATGCTAACAAGCTGTGTACTGACAAAAGTGGCAAACCTTTTATACTGTAAATAACCTTTCCTCACATTTGGATGCTTACATGTATATTAAGGACATAAGAAATACCCAAAGTAAGCTTCACCTTCAAATTTATAGCCATGAGGAAGACGGTGCCTCCTTCACTTGGAAAATTTCAAATGCATACCATCATGCCTGCAACACCATGCACAGTAAAGAATGTTTTCTAGAATTTTGGTATACCCTACTATAACGTTTTTCTTTTTTCAGGTATTCATCTATAGGTTATTCTGGAAAAGCACTGACAATCCAAGGCGCATAAAAATGGAAGATATAAAGAAGGCCTTCCCTTCTCACTCAGAAAGCAGCATACGTAAGCGGCTCAAGTTGTGCGCAGACTTCAAGAGAACAGGTTCGTCTCGGCCAAGGCAATCATGGTGTGAATGGTCACTGAGCACTGCGCTAAGTAAATGCTTTTTACTTTTTCTATTGTTGATGATATCCTCTGCTGCTCATCGAGCACAAATACTCAAGCACAAAAAAAAAAGAAAAAAAAAGAATCACCTATGCAGTAACCTCAGATATCTGCAACTCACTGCTTTCTAATTTTTTATGTGCCATTCTGGTTCACATGCTATTCTTGTGATCATGTGGCACATATTTGCTTGGAACTTATTTTTTTTCTTTTTTGTGGTTTTGTTTGCCTGTCGTTTGATTTCCTTTAATTTTTATTAATGGCTCATGGTCACCAGCTCCTCTCTCAATAGAAGGTCAGCCATTTACTTCATTATGAAGCAAATGGCTGCCAAATGGGAACAATCAAACAGTATTTAAAAAAGTTGTTTTGGTGTATTATAAATGACCATTTCTTAGTATCTACAACAGCTTGTTGTCCCTCATTTGCCCTCAATGCTACTTCTGGCGTTTTCTCACTGCCATGTTAACTTGGTAGCAGCTTATGACCTGGACGTAGGTCCAGGTCAAAAGCTTATGGCTCAGCTGCGGTATTTATTTCTGTATGTTTCTAATATACTACTTTAGTAATCAAACTGCAAAATTTGTACTACATCTTCAAAATTTCGCACTAGCTATCACTCCTAAAGCTTACTTTTGACTTGTTTATCCTCTGCTTAGGAATGGACTCCAACTGGTGGGTTCTCAAGCCGGAGTTCCGGCTTCCCACTGAGGATGAAATTCGGGCTATGGTTTCTCCAGAGCAATGCTGTGCCTACTACAGCATGATCTCTGCTGAGCAGAGGCTCAAGGTGAGCCTACAAATTGGTGCCGTTGGCTGCATGTAGCACCGTAGCCTCTAGAAGGCTTAGCATACATCACTTGCTACTGGAGCGATAAAATTGTGCCATGCAACACTACTTTTCACAAATGCATGGATCACAAGGAGAAGGCTTAGCATATATCACTTGCTACTGGAGCGATAAAATTGTGGCATGCAACACTACTTTTCACAAATGCATGGATCACAAGGGTGACAGGCTACCCTAGCCCTTCAACATGAGAGGTGATTTGGTGGATAGTGTATTTACAGTTAGTGTGTGTGTAAATTTACAGCACCACAGTAGTAACAAAGAGAGCACTGGTGCTGCCCTACAGTTTACTGAACTGCTGACACTTTTGTGAACAAAAAATTAAAAAAAGCAATAAAGGCCTCAAGGTAAAAGCATTCCATTGCAGAAGACATATATACAAGCAATCGGTGTGTAATTATAATTGCCTATTGATCTTCTTTATCTCTAAAGGATGCTGGTTATGGGGAGAAGTCTCTGTTCGCACCTGAAGATGAAAACGACGAGGAAATGCAAGTGAAAATGGACGACGAGGTGAGGCTTTTGCTTTGTGGTCACATCTCCTCCTGCTCTTTTTGCGTACTGCATCAGTGGTGCTTGGTGTTCTGTGCAGGTGAAAGCAGCTCCTTGGAACACGACGCGGGCCTTCATCTCTTCCGTCAAAGGAAAGTGCCTGCTGCAGTTGACCGGTGTAGCTGACCCTACAAGCTGCGGAGAGGGCTTCTCCTACGTGCGCGTGCCAAACAAACCCCAGCAGTCAAAGGTAGGGACAACAGTTTCCAATAGTTTACCGTAAAGACAAAATGCGTTCAACTGAATTTTTCACAAGAGAAATTGTTGAGGTTTTCTGCTTATCTTTTGAGAGATTCAGCACATATGGAGTTGGGCAAGTCATGTAATGGGTAGGACAGATCACGGGTAGTCTATTAGACTAACAGGATTAGGCCAAGGGTAGGGAGACAAGATTAAGGGCCCATTCACACTTGCGACTAGGCGAGGTCGCGCGACCAATTGCGACTGGCGACCAGAAAACTACTCAAGACGAACGATGTTCACACTTACAAATGCGACCGACGAGTCGCTAAACCGAAATGTATCACGATATGCCGTTCACGTCTGCTTGAAATGTCATCGCCACGTAAAATAAGCGTCTGCGTATACGGACGTCCTGTTCCTTCGCATCTGATTGGTTCAGCTGTTCTGCGACTGTGGTCGCGCGACTGAAAAATCGAGCAGTGAGCGACTGGCCCGAAACGGTCGCATTTCGAGAAAAGCGACCATTTGCGACTACTTGCGATTGGTCGCTTTGCGACCAACTTGGTTGCGCGACCTCGCCTAGTCGCAAGTGTGAATGGGCCCTAATTATGAGTGGCAGAGGATAAGAGAGTGAGGAAATTCATAGGAATAGGATGAAATCAGCTGCTGCCTACAGAACAGGGTACCTGGATATTGCTGGGAAAGGTCTTCATCTTGTAGTGGAACCTAAATAGTTTGAAGACCATCATCATCGTGAAGTGCTAGGAGGACCTAAATTTTCATATGTGTGCGCATCACATGCTAGACTCTGATGGCGATTTCAAAGTATAGTAGCCCTGCAGGCAGCATGCAGAGCATGTGTCATATGTGTAGGAAGAGTGGTGAAAATTTCGGCATGCAATAGCTTAGTGATGCAGCCATGCATCGCAAATCAGTGCACAAGTACCAGATATGCCATTGTGAAGGTTAGAGTAGCAGTGTGGCAAATGAAATGGCATGGCTTTGGTTAAAAAGTGCACCCATGAGAAGCACAGGACTCTTACCTGTAAACCTTTATTGAAAAGTTACAGCAGTGACCCTTAGAGCATTTAATTGAACGCATTCCAAAGAGTCCCACTTAGAGTTGGTTTTAATACGACTTTAATTGCCATGTTGCGCAGATTTTGGCTGGAAATTTAGGTGTAAACAGTGTGTTAACCCCTCTTCTCTCTCTCTTTTTTTTTTCTTTCTCTTGGCAGGAGGATGGGGCAAATCAGCAGCCAGTGAAGAAGACTGTGACGGGTACTGACGCAGATCTCCGGCGTTTGTCGCTCAGCAATGCCAAGCAGTTGCTGAGAAAGTTTGGTGTGCCTGAAGATGAGGTGCGCACAACTTTTATGATACGTACTTATTGCAGCCAGTTATGCAAAAGAGAGGGAGGGGTGAGCTTTAAATAGAGCAAAGATGGCTTTCTCTTAAAAAGTACAGTAGAACTTCGTTAATTCGGATTTTATGAGACCAAAAAAATGTCCGAATTAACCGAATGTCGAATTATAGAGGGTATCTAGACAACAAACAAATGCTTACTACGTCAACGCTCTTTTATTTATTGAATAAATCACCAAATCCTCTTTTATTTTGCATAAGAACACTGCGGAAGCTGCAATGCTCATCATCTCGTGACTGATTAGCGCTCTCAGCAGCGAAGGCCTCTCGACTTCATTCACAGCATGGCCGCGGCATGCGTCTTCATTGAAGACACGCTTTACACTACTGCGCGCAAATCGCAAATATTTTTTCGCCAGTGAGCTGGTTACCAACACATGGTTCATTCATTGCGATGTAGCCAGTGCTCTTCATCCTCGATAGCTTTGCACTGAGTAAAAACTGAAACTACTACTTGCCACAACCACTGTGGACGAAACCATGGCTGCTATCGACGCCATCATGGTTTGCAACCTTGCAGTTCTGAAGGCATGCAGCCGACGACGCACAGAGTCAAATCGAAACTACCATTTGCTGCAACAACTTTGAAGGAAATCGTGGTCAGCTGTCGACACGATCATGGATGGTGGCTACACAGTTTAGAAGGCATGCGGCCGACGCATGAACCAAGTCAAAACAAAACTACTGTTTGCTGCAACTGCTGTGGACGAAACCGTGGTGGCTATCAATGCGATCATGGATGGCAACTATGCAGTTATGAAGGCACACGGCCAACGTGGTGTCATTTGCACCGGTAAACGCAAGAATAAAAGCTTTAAAGGCACAATTAGGCACGAAGTGTTTCGGCATTGCTGTCGTTCATGTATGATATCGGCTGATGACCATGGCAATGCGGACTCTGCCGTTTCATTTCGGTTGGATGCTAATGCTGTTTTGGCTCTTTTGTGTCGCAGATTTGTGGTGCTTCGTGATTGCGTGCTCCGAGAGTTGTCCAAATTAACAAATGTATGGTGAAATACGTCCGAACTAATGAGAATTTGATTCCATTAAGTAATGCATACTGGGACCAGAGAACGAGTTTGAATTGTCAGATTTTTCGAAGTAATGAGGGTCGAATTAATGAGGTTTCACTGTAGTAGATATAGAAGAAGTTGTTAATAGGAAAGTTTCATAGCACTTGAATTGGGATGTTATGCTACTTTTAAGAAGTTCCAGTAGGGTGATTGTGCCTTGTCACTTTTGATAGCTTCTGCAAGAATCCCGCAGAAGTTAAGCCTGTTCAATATTTCACTTTGGTGCTAAGTACATTATAAGGATCACAATTCTTGCTAATTATGCTAGACTCTGTATGTTGGGTTATAATACGATAACTATTTGTTATGGTTGCACAGCATCTTATTTGAAATTTTCTATTGGCGTTTCTTTACTCTAGTGTGGCAAAGGTTCTTTATAATGTTGGTTTGTCATGCAAACACATTCGCGACATAAGGCATATTTTGTAACTCAACCCTTGTTGCTGTAAGCCTGTGCCCTCGTCTTTCTATTTGCATCAACAGATCAAGAAGCTATCCCGATGGGAGGTTATTGACGTTGTGCGGACACTGTCTACGGAACAGGCAAAGGCTGGAGAGGAAGGTGATTCAATTATGTTTTTATTTTATGAAGCAATAAGCATAGCTTGTGGCTCTTGGGCACAAGCATTTCATGTGTAGCTGAGCTTTCAGCAAGCTAAATTATGGCATTAGTCAATCCTGTAAAGATAGGATGTATTTCATTTATTAGTATCAAATTAGTCACCCACTTGACTTAACAGAGCACGTAACCATGCAGGGTTCCACAAAGTCTCTTTTGTCACATATGGAGCACTATTTATACTTAGAAATTAAACCTTGCAAGGACCTAATGGCCTGATTGTACAGTTGAACCTGTATATAACAACCACGGGTATAACAAAATAAATGTACAATTTTTATCAACAATGTTAGCGTGCAACGAATGTATGCTTATAACGATTATCAGATACATCATATAACCAAGGTATTTTCATGTTGGACCCAGCATTGTAACCAGGTTCAGCTGTATTAAAATTATTTTTGTAGTACAGCTGTAGGACAAAACTCTTCCAAAAGAAAGCATTGAAGGGGTTTAAATAAATAAATAATAACTTGAATCGGAAACTATTGCTATGTACGGTAAGGAAGGCACTGCGCTTTTCATTATTATGAGCATAAGTACTGTTGTGCGATAGACGTGACAATAGACGAAGGAAGTGCACAGGTGAGGCGCTACACTTTTTTTACAACTCTACCAACTAGTCCAATTTTATGTTTTACTGAGCTTTTCATTGTTATCTCTAACATAGAAAAAGCTTACATTATAAATTTTTAATGAGTAATGTGGTTGTGTGTGTGGCAGGTAAGAAGCAACCACAAGATAGCTTGTTACTGCATTCTCTTGATATGTGCATGTGTATGAATGCCAGATATACCAGCATTCATTGACTCTGTGTCCTTCCGGTTTATGTTAAACGCAGCCATGAGTAAGTTTGCACGGGGTAACCGGTTCAGCATAGCGGAGCACCAGGAACGCTACAAAGAGGAGTGCCAGCGCATCTTCGACCTGCAGAACAGAGTCCTCTCTTCCAACGAGGTGCTGTCCACAGATGAGGATTCCAGCTCAGAGGACGACTCAGACATAGAGGAGATGGGAAAGAACATTGAGAACATGCTTTCAAACAAAAAGACAAGCTCCCAGGTGGGTAGCCACAGTGAGAAAATTAAAAGCACCGTGGGCTACAGAACACAATTAACTATGAAGAGACTGGCCCTGTCTCTTCATAGTTTATTGCGTCTTGTGTCTTCCTTTGCTTTTAATTTTAATAAGGTTAACGTTGACCATTAGCCCTTCTCACAATTTTACTGTGATGCTAGCTCTTCCTGCTTGGTTACTTTACTCTTTTAAAACTGCTTTTGACGCTCTTCTGATGAACTCTCAAGTAGTTTAGTAAGAACTGGCAGTCATCTTTGATGTTTTGTTGCCACTGAACATGGCATTGTGCTAGGTGGTGACACTCTTCATGACAGCTGGACTACTGATTGTCTCAAGAAATTGGTGGTTTTATCACAGTTATTATAGAGAAAGCTCGTCTCTGCGCATTGCTTGTCGTTGTCACTTAATAGGACACAGTTAACGGCCACAGAAAGAAAGCAAGGTGCTAAGCATGTGAGAATTCAAGAGGAACTGCTGTAAGCCTTTTCTATCCGCAGATCTGTTTAGGCCTGTGCTGCACTGGAACATGTTGTGTTCGTTTGGTTCTGATCATCAGTCTCGCTTGACTTTGCAGCTGTCACACGAAAGGGAGGAGGCAGAAAGGCGAGAGTTGCAGAAGTTGATCATGGGAGAGGATTCTTGTGCTGGCGACGACAAGAAGAAAAAGGACAAAGGTTGTAGTAGGCATGTGCAGTATGAGATCGACAAAACGTCCATTAAGATTTCTGTTGAGCATGCGCATTCGACAGAGTTAGCAGTCATGACTACGTAAAGCAAATGCAGTGAAACATCATTATAATCAAGTCACTACACTGAGAATTTTGTGTTAGTCGAAATACTAGTACCTTAAACTCTGCTTATTTATTCGCTGTATTTATTTATAAGGCAAGGGTGCAGTTGGGAGACCCGAGAAAAAGAACTTATGCACACTATTATAAGGCGATTAAAAATAGCCGATGAATTATTCCTACTCAGCGGGGATTGCCTGAAATACCAAATAATCGGTAGCTCCTGGAATTATCAGAATAATCAGTGCAACTTAAATGCCAATTTCACCCTTTGGTGTGACTTCACAGCAGCAGGATTTTCGTCATTTGGTGTGGCTTTACGGCAGTGCGCCCCGCACTGTTGTGAAACTACACCATCCATAAGGCAAAATTTGCACTGCCGTGACATCACACCTCCAGGGGAAATTCGCACATAACCGCACCCCGTCATTACTGTTGAATTTTTTTATATCTCAGTGCAGGTCATACGCGCGCAAAAATACGGTATTGCCTCAACTGCCAAGGCTTATTACTTGCTAGAATTTGCATTGTCCTCTAATATCTGGATCGCTGGAAATGTGGCACTCCTGCCAGCTTATTGAAATAGTAACTGAATCTATAGCCTCGCATATAAGGCGGGTGGGGGTGACTTCGAGGCTAAGGATTCTGGGAAAAAACCTCGCTTTATGTTCGAATAAATATAATATGCCCTTTCAGTACATTCTCTCAAGCTAATTAAACATTTATTTATGTACTTCATGATGTTCATTACCACTAAAAATGGGGATGAAAAACGTTATATTTTCTTCTCTATTGCACGGTCATTAGTAATTTCTTTCACTTTTGCTGAAACGTGCTGAATTAGTTTACATTATAGTTCTAAAACAACATTTTTTTTTTGTGTTGCCAGCTTGTTACTTGTACACCTTTTGCTCACCAGCACATTTGTTAAAAGTAGGTTCATAACTATTATAGTGCTTACTCTCAGTTAATGTTATCAGCAAATGCTTTTGGTCCTTAATGTTCTTCTTTTTTTCCCCGAAATGCTTTGTATTTGTAATGCAATTCCATAAACCTGTCAAAAAGCAACGATCATTGGTGCGAAAGAAAGCTAAACAGCAAGGATAGATCAAAGTTGGCAGTTTTATTATGACTTTGTACAGTCTCTCACCGCAGATGCTGATCCATGTGTTCTAACCAATTTTGATTTTACTAAAAAAATGGTGCGCTAGTGGAAAAAAACTCTACGGCAAGGACAAGTGAGATGACGCCATCCCTTCTATTGATAACTAATCACCCGAGCTGAGTGCATTAACACACTTCTGTCCTTTGTATATGCTTCCATAGGACTGCAGAATGACGTACACAACTTCTCTGGCACACGTAGCATGCGTTAACCAGTGGTTTTTTTTTTTTTTTTTTTTTTGTGGAACCAGTGTTCCACAAGACAAATTGAAATGCACTAGTATCCCTGCACTGCATGAGAGGTACTTTTGCCTGTGCTATTTTTAGTCATCCTGCAAGTCTCCTCATTCTTTTTTTTTTTTTTTTGTCTTAATACATGCCCTATCTCTTAACCCTAAACAATAAACAGATGAGAACAGTTCACTTGCTTTCTACAGTGCATGGCAGTCCCAGTAATGGCCTCTTGGAGGCAATATATTTGGAGTCACAAGTATTGAAAAACACATTTTGTTATGCTTTTATTAATCAATTTGACAAGGTTTTCTTCGTTACTTAGTATTCTTACAGTGAACCATGGCAAAACACTTCACTGTGATCAGTGTACCACGCAGAAGGCAACCCATCTTATGTCCTTGCATATCTTGACTGATGATTTCAGAGTGTTTGGCTACATCTGGTAATTTTAGTTGTCTGTAGCATATTGTTACGGCATGAAAACAATGCAGACAAGAAGATGGACAACTTCTCGCATTTCTTTGTCTGCATCATTTTTCACTGTAGGGACATTAACATAGTTTAGCATACCCAGTTCTCCATTACTGTAGTGTAATGTATGTGACAGAAGTACTGCTGCTTTGACTGTGATGTTACTCTGAACATATTGCTCCACTTACAGATGGCAAGCAAAAGTCAGAAAAGGATGATGACAATGCCTCTATGGCAAGCTTGCGATCGAATGAGGTATGCTCCTCTTTCATTCCTCATTAGTACTGAAAGTTTTATTTCAGTGTGCTCAAGCTGAACAGTATGGCTGTCCTTGTCATTTAGGTAGATGGCACCCTGAAAAACGATTTTTTAGGGAAGTGCATGCAAGGATGTGGTGTTAACAGAAAATAATAGCTGTCAACTCAGATTTTTAAAGCATAATGACGTTTTTATCTTGCTCATTTATTAAGCCCTGCAGTTAGAAAAGTTCATGCACTATCATATGCATATATTGTGCAACTATGCTGCTGTGCTCAGTGCTGGAATTTGATATAACCTTTAGCTGGTATATTGTTTTCCTGTCTCCTTGTCCCCCTAATAATCTTTGCTTTGCAGAATGGACGAATCTTGAAGATCTTTCGTACTTTCCGAAATTCCAAAGGACGGGAATATGTCCGCATTGAGACTGTGCGAAAGCCAGCTGTCATTGACACGTACGTCAGAATACGTACGACCAAGGATCCAAACTTCATGTAAGCCACTCAGCTGCAGCATTGTCTGGGGGGCTTCTCACAGTGGCATTGTTGCATTATTTTTTCAATTATATGTACATGTAGTGTAGGGCAATTGGTAGGGCAAGTTTCAAACTTTTTTTTTTTTTTTCATTTTTTTTTTCACTGTGGTGTTTTGCTGAACAGTTGTCTCATGCCTGGTTAATTTTACTGCAAGCTGCTGTTGTGAACTCTTTCCTGGCAGGTAACGACGTAAGGCAATGTAACACAGTCGTCGTAATCAATGTAATCTGCCCACATTCGTACACACTGGCTTGTGGTGTAGTGGGCATTGAACATAACTTGAATCACCTGCTTAGGTTGGTTCATCGGCACTGCAGTGGTACAGGTTTGCACAGATTAATCATAAGGTTGTCACAGACTTGCTTCAAAATACAGTAAAACCTTGTTGTGAGGAAGTTGAAGGGGGAGCCAGAATCACTTGGTTGTATCCATTATTGCATGTATTGCAATATGAATACCTATGAGGATTTCAAGGGGAATTTCACTTACTTTGTTATATTCATTATTTCTTTATATCTCGTTTCATTATAACATGATTTGACTGTACATAAGAACACACAAAGGCCCAATAAGAGTGTCATAACTGTACCGTGGAATGAAGCGGGACCGTGATTCTTTTCTTTTATTTCGTTACTTGATGGCTTGACTTTGCATGTGAATGCGCACATCCTCTTGCAGACGCCAATTTGCATCGACTCTAGATGAACACCAGAAGGAGGAGATTAGGAAGGAGCGAAGAAGGTGAGTCCTTCCCTGAGATTCTTCATAAAAATTTTGCTGCAGACTTGTACATAGTTTATTTGCAAACCTTTCTGAAACAGAATTCAAGAGCAACTGCGGCGACTCAAGCGGAACGCTGAGAAAGAGAAACATATCCCTATGAGAAAAAAACCGAAGAAGGAGCAACCACAATTAAAGGTGTGTACTTTGTGTTCTGTTTATTACATTTTATTAAGTATGTTTAGTGTGACAGTATGAATACGCAAGACTAGATAGCACCGAGATACTGCTGTTGTGATGTGCATGAGTTTTGCTTTAACTGTGCTGCTGTGCTGATGCAGTAGAGCTCCTCTGGTACATGCCCACTTTCTGCCAGATTGTCGAATCATCAGGGCATAATCCCAGCATAACGCTCGTAGGCTTCTATGTGTAATGTTCCTGCCTTATACATCATCAGCCCACCCAGTTTCTGTGGAGTAGATCACTGTAGAAACACAGAAGTAGCTAGAAAGGGTGACAAGCATGAAAACAGCAGGAGCCACATTCATTGTAGGCCACTTTCAGGGATACTTTCACAGGTAATAATGCTCAGCACGACGCCTCACTGAAGCAGTAGGAATCCTGTCAATGCACTCAATAAGAGTGACATAAAAGTGACACTCTTGGAACTTTCACTTTTCCTGGCTTAGCCACTATGTACATTGAAAGTGATATCACAAAAGTTGGGAATGCAGCTCTGGATAACAGCAATGCAAAGCAGCAGTGGGACAGCAGTGCCCGCACAGCAATGCCTGGCACTAATCTGTGACGATGACCATTAGCAACACTGGTGTCACTTCTAATAGTACTTACCTAAGCAGTTCATAATCAAGGCACGTGACTAGTATAACAGTCTGCATTGCTCATATTTGCAGTGCACTTTTTCTTGGTGCCAACATGCAGACATGAACTCTGCATAAGTACCGTTAGATATGGTAAACATTTGTGAGGGAGAATCAGCAAACTGTGGTTAATCATTTTTGGCCATTCTTAAGACTGATTTTGATTTGTGGGGTCACAAGTGTTCATCATAACACACAGCAGTGTGAACAATAAACAAAAAGAGAATTAATTGGCGCCTTCTATACAAGAATGCCAGTGAACCGAAACACATACGGAGAATGGTTCCTTGATGGAATGCTGAGGAATTTAGGAAGTTCAACTCACCATGCAAAGTTGCCAAGCAAATGTTCACTCATGCCTGACACTGGCACCTAAGACATTCGTGGGTGCAGTCCTGCATACAAAAGCATGTCCGAGTAGTCGTGTTCGCCTATACTGGTCTTGCTCTCTGAAGGTGAACAGAAAGCCCTGTGCGGGTTAGTCCGGCAGAGTGCAAGAACAAGTGTGCGGTCAGTCCACTTGCGTTAAGTGTCCCGCAGCTGAAGAGAAGGAAGCAAATTCCTTTTGTGCCCCAGTCATCCACGCTGTGATGTGGCATCAGCATTGGAACACTTGCGCCTTCTCTCATCGTATCTGCATAACTACAACACTTGACTCCCTCTGCCGCGTGTATGTTTAGTGGGGAAGCCGAATGCTAGGAGACATAATAGTCACATGAAAATTAATGCCGCTCACATCCCCCTATACTCACTGCTGAAGCTCGGTGCTTGGCACAGTACAACCATCAGAGCAGAGGAACACTTGCCTAATGCAGAGCATACTCAGCGATCATTATCAGCATAATTCTCAAAGGTTTCTGAATGAAGAGAACCTTACATGCAGAACAAAAGAAGCGGTAATATCATGACCAATACTTTCATTGTGTCAAACAGATTGCCCTGCCACTTTTCACATTTTGCAAACCGTATTCTGTATTGAAGTGCAGTATGTGCATTCCACAAAAATCATTAACATGTAAATCTTCCTGTGAGAGTGTCACTACTCTCTCTTGTTGAATGACCAGAGGAAACAGAATTGTGTGTTCTGTTGAGTTGAATGATCAAAGGGGCCTTTACAGTTGAGCTCAAATTTTAGTTGGGTTACCTAACCTATAATAAATGCATTATGAGACTTGCGTCAACTGCTCTTGCCTTTAGTGGCACATTTTGCTCAGGCATTCTACTGGCTTATATGACATTATCACAAGGCCCCATTAGAAATGTCAGCAGGGTTCTACTGTAGCAAGCCAACTGGCCACCTTGTTCAAATAGAAATTAACAGTGCACAATTATGCAATATGCAAATTGGGCATTATTAAAGAAAGTGACCCTTCAAAGGTAAACATTAGACAGTAGTCACTTTGGCTGAGGAATACTTGAAATTGTGCTAAATAATATGCGAATGCCAACCAACTAGACATAAGTTCAACCAAGAATTTCAGAGTCCTTCCAACTCCTTCACCAGAGGCGATTTTGAGAAGCTGCAGCAGCTTTTTATTAATCTGGTCTCCATTTTTGGTGGTGGTCTTTGCTAGAGGTGATCTTGCAGAGACCCCACATGTAGGCAGGTGGCAAAGCTCCCAGTGACTGTTTCATTGTCCCAGCAGTGGCCATCATGTACCACCACCCAACTTACAGCCGCTTCCATAGTTTCATCTCGGTCTGACGGATGACGGCACCATCAATGTTGTGGTCAGACATCTCACAGTGTTTAGCTACTGCAAGCACTGTGGCTTCGATGTTAAGTGCCGTATTTTCTATTCGCGTCCTCTTGGAAAATTCAAAGTGTCATTTACAAAATCTCCTGTGATGAGTGCCTAGCAGCATATGTAGACGAAGTAAACAACAAACCTTTTTGACCAATTGAGGCAGCACAAAAACGATCTCCGCCACCTGGGCAACCATCTCAGTAAGACGGCGGCTGAACACTGCGAGGAATCTGACAACATTGAAAATGATGCTTCTCTCATCTTTAAGGCTGAGGAGAGCCTATAGAAAAGGCTGTACCTTCAGTTGTGAAACACTCAGGCCTCTCCAGGGCAACCAACCTGTAATTGGGAGCTTTGTCACCAGCTTACACTGAGTGTCTTTGCAAATGCCTCCTCCTGTGAAGGCTGGAGTCACAACCAGAGTCACAAACCAGATTAAAAAAAGCTTCTGCAGTGCCCTCATCCTTGATGGAGGAATAAAAATGACTTCAAAACGTTATGTGGAGTTCAGTAAACTTGGTTAGCAATGTAGTGTAATTGGCGGCCTCTTGGAAAATTCAAAGTGTCATTTACAAAATCTCCTGCAATGACTGCCTAGCAGCATATGTAGACGAAGTAAAAAAAAAAACCTTTTTGAACAATTGAGGCAGCACAAAAACGATCTCCGCCACCTGGGCAACCAGCTCAGGTGGCGCATGTTAGTTATTAGAGAGGAAGGACAAATCTGCTGTTAGAGTAACTATTTTCGAACTACTCGGAACCTAACCTAAAATGTTAGGCCTAATGTTAAGAGACAGGAAGAGAGTGGTGTGGATCAGAGAGCAAACGGGGATAGCCCATATTCTAGTTGACATTAAGTGGAAAAAATAGAGCTGTGCAGGCCAAGTAATGCGTAGGATGGATAACCGGTGGACCATTAGGGTTACAGAATGGATACCAAGAGAAGGGAAGCGCAGTTGAGGACGGCAGAAAACTAGGTGGGGTGATGAAGTTGGGAAATTTGCAGGCGCAAGTTGGAATCAGCTATCGCAAGACAGGCATAGTTGGAGATCGCAGGGAAAGGCCTTCGTCCTGCAGTGGACATAAATATAGGCTGATGATGATAGTGTAATTTGACTCCATCTTTAAATGATCCATTTAGGTGCTGTGCAAGCAGAAATTGGAACCCCAGACTTTTTCTTTGTTTTGAACAGGACTACAAATTTTGTATTGAGTACTTCATTGAGCAATAACTGTTTGCAGTTGCCCACTTTTTTTATTTATTTTATTTATGTACCTTCAGGATCGTACGGCTTTACAGAAGGGAGTGGTTACACAAAAGAACATCAACGTAAAACAATATAAAGTGAGTTTTGTCAATATCAAATCACTTTTAATTATACAATGCTAGCTGAGGTGCCACAGAAGAGTTAAGCTGTTAGTGTGGCTTTGACATAAGCGAATAAGCAGCTGCACTTATGAATTTGTAACCATAATGTTGACACAAGCATGTTTATTTTTTTATTAGGCCTAACCCGCATGTTAGTTATTAGAGAGGAAGGACAAATCTGTTGTTAGAGTAACTATTTTCGAACAACTCGGAACCTAATGTGCACAAAACAAAGATTTGTGAGCACCAAAGAACTAGAAACCAACCATTGCCTTTTGTAGTACAACCACGTCCAAGTTATTTATCTTTGTTAGATTCCATATTTAATCAAATAGTGCTATGGACAGATCATGTAAATTCCATGAGCTTGCATGCAATCTGTGTATTAATGAATGAATCGGTGTATGAATCAGTGTACTAATCACTATGCTTGTGTTTGTTGGCATGGGGAAGCGCAACTCATGTCACAACTTAAACAGTAGACTTCTGTTAATTTGACTCGGGTTTATTTGATTTTTCAGTTAATTCAATCCCAACCGAAGGTCCTGGCCAGCGCCCATCCATTTCTATGGGCCCAAACTTTCGTTATTCTGATCCTAAAATTGGCCTTCGCCGGATAATTCGAACTTGACCAATCAGCATGCACACCCCTGACCCCTATAGTGACCCTGACAGCAACCCCTTTAGTGGCAGCATCGGTACCGGTGGAGCTTATGGGACGATGAATGTGTTGAACACACTAAAAAGCCAAGATCCCTCGAGCACATGTCATCTCTCGTCGAAAATGCCTATTTTTGGCCTGTCCTATGAAGATTTTGAAGCAATGACCTTAGCTCACAATGTCTGATTACGATATTTACATTATTCTAATGTGCACCTTTCTTTTTTAAAAATGTCCCTAATTTTGTGTGCTCGGTTCAAGCGGACATTGAAACCAAACCACCTTTGCAGTGGTCGTGTGCTTTACCACATAACGCAAATAAATTGCGGCAGAGCTGATCTTAAAAAAATGTGTGGTGAAGTTTTTTCCAGGAAACCGGCGGCCAATGTGCAACAATATTTTTTGCTAAAGAATCGGGTGCACGTCAGATTTATACTTAGTCTGGGAGGTTTAATGTCATTCCTGCATTAGTTTTCTACTTTAGACACATAGAAAGTGGGTACACGTTTGAGTCAGGGGCGTGTTGGAATAAGGCAAATACTGCCTAATAAATCAGTGGTGTGTTTTGGTCACTTTTCTGCATCATGCCTAATTCGACCTGCCGTATAATTCGATCAATTTCGTTGGTCCCGTCAAGGTCAAATTAACGGAAGTCACTGTATCACAACTCAGCACAAGCATATGTACATTGCTTGTGCTGAGAAAAATCAAGGCAGTGATAGTAATAAAGTAACAACTAATAATATCCTGTATTAGGAGAGTATTGTAATATATTGGGAAAAAACTAGCTGTATTAGCTGTACTTAAATTGATGACACATAATCTTGTATTGCCCACACACTATTGCAAGTGACATTCTGTTGGATTTTAACTGTGCACCTAACTGTTTCCTTCTTTTGCAAATTCCACCACAATCTTGCTCAAAAAGGTGTAGGAGGTGTCGTGTAGGGAAGAGACATTTAATAAAGTACTTAGCTCGATGGTGGTTAAGTAAAGAAGCACTTTAGGCTTGTCTATCGATTTCCTAATGTCAGGTAAACTGGCTGTTTATCTTGTATTGTGCTAATTACGAAAAATGAGCAGTAGTCAAGAAAGGATTTATAAATGACCTAATTTACAATGAGTACTCAAATTGTGGAAACAGCGCTTTTTGAAAAACAAAACAAGTTGAAGATTGGATACACACTGCAGTAACAACTGGCATTCAATCACACAGTAAGACTATAAGTGAGCTGGAACCAACATTTCGACAAGTCCCATTGTCAAAGCGTTGGCTCCAGCGAAATTATATTGCTCATCACCTCCAGCCTCCATCTTGTGAACTTCTATCTTGTTTGGAATAAGACTATAAGTAGTATACAAACACATCACTTGCGTGCCTGGCCAACCTGACACACCATGATAAACGGAAGCAAGGTGATTTATATGATAGGCTGCAATACCCATTCCTAAACTTTATGAAGCACTATGGAAGGAGTGTCCATATGTTCCACCTAGCCTACGGATTTAAATGGCTGCTGTCATTAAACTTTTGGGTTCATTCACATTCCTAAAAAGAATGTTGCTAGGTTGTTAGTCTGTGTGTGTTCATCCTTTGTCTTGTTCCATTTTTGAGTACCGCTTTCCACAATGTAATGTTGCCAGTTTGCAGAGCTTTCTGTGCTTGTTCATGGCATGATTTGCAGCGTGAAGCACTGAAGTGCGGAAAGAAAATAGCAAAGGGAAGAGTTAGTGAAAGAAGGACAGACACGAGCGCTGCATACCAACTGGATTTATTGGTCGAAGAACACGCAGATATATACACAGGGATAGGGTTATCACACACGGTCTCAGAGACACACGTCAACATTGGTGGGTCAATGAACCAGCAGCAAAATATTTGTAAAAACTTACGCATGGCAAGAATTTCAGATACATTACAACTTGACTAGACTACGGTTGACATAGGCCCAACAGCTTGAACTCCTTATCGTGTGAAGCTGCTGATGGTTTGCTCATGCACTTGTCGCCATATTTCTTAATATAATATGCCTCAGAAATTTCCTGCGTTACTTGATCACAATGGCAATCCAGCACATTTGCCTCTTCAAACCGAGGCTTACAGACGCAGTTGTTGCAGTGCACCACTAGGTTATTGTGCACTGCGACGACTGCGGCTGTAGTCAGAAGAACATCTAACTTTTAGATGTTCCTAATTTCGTTAAGTTGTTTTTGTTTTCCCTAAGCTTTTTGATCATACAGCATCCTGTTTGGCCGATATAACTGCGGCCGCATGTGAATGGTATTTGACCCCTACGCAGCAATCCGCAAATCTCTTTTCATGATTAACTGCGCACATTCATCTTTCTTTATTTGGGAATCCCGCTAAGGTGTTTGTCCGTCATTCTACAAATGCGTCCGACCTTGCGTGAAGCTATTAAGACTACCTCGACACCGTATCGTGATCTGGATTTTTCCAAACCATGAGAGATGTGAAAATATGGGATAACTGCTGCTCGTTTCCTTTTGTTCTACCCTTCTGTATTTTTGCGATCTCGCTTTTTTTAGTATTTGCAACAACTTTATGCAAACCGATGAAATGACAAACGCCAAGAATCCTGTCGAAAAAAGCCTTTCTATCTGTATTTTTACGCTGTACACTGCCTGTGTGAACAAGACTTTGTTAAAGCTGTGCGAATGACGGATGAAGCAATCGCTCTCTTTACTAACTTGGAGTGACTAAAAGCGTAATTAATAACAGGCTTGGCTCTTCACGGTTCGTATCCCCAGCAGACATGATCTGGCAATTACTAAATAGTTATATCTAGGAAACACGCATTATTCTGGAAGGAAGAACATCTAACCTAGTGTTCCACTGCAACGGCTGTGGCTGTAAGCCTCGGTTTGAAGAGGAAAATGTGCTGTATCACCATCACGGTCGGGGAATGAGGGAAATTTCTGAGGCCTATTATATTAAGAAATTTGGTAGTGCGTGAGTCAACCATCAGTGGCTTTACACAGTAAGGAGTTAACGCTTTTGAGCCTATGTCACCCCTAGATTAGCCTGCTTTTAATCTCTCTGAAATTCTCACCATGCATGAGTTCTTACAAATTTCTACTGCTGGTTCATTGACCTACCCATGTTGACATGCATCTCTGACACTGTGTGTGATAACCCTATCACCTTGTGTATATATCTGTCAGTTCTTTGAACAATAAATCCAGTTGGTAGCCAGCACTCGTGTTTGTTCTTCTTTCGCCAATCCTTCGTGTTTTTTTTCCGTTTTTTTTTTTTTTTTCTACACTTCGGTGCTTCATGCTGCAAATCACGCCGTGAACTGAAACCAACTCGCCCAAATAGCTAGTCTTATTCGATGCTTGTCTAGCACTAAAAGGAGAATGAGATAATATTTGTTACCATGTTTTTAGGTTGTAGAAAGCATGTATTTACTGAGGGATTGCTGAAACATCTATCTTATGTTATTGCACAAACAAGGCTAGTGCTACCTTTGAAAAACTTAAAATGTTTTAATACAATCATAACCAGGGTGATATGGTATTATAATGCATCAGTGAGCATTAGCCTTTGTATGTATCTCATCTTGGTCCTCGTTGAATTTGCCAGTGCCAGGTGTCACAACAATCACTAGTGATGTTATTACAATAGTGATTACTTGGAAATAGGTAGGCGTGTATGTGATGGATATGTAGTTGAGGGGGCATTGCTGAAGTGTTGTAAGAGATGATTTCACAAGATAAATCCACAAAAGATGATTGTATGGTCATGTGGTAGCTTAAGTATTTTCCATAGATTCCTTCCATTTGTTCTGAGGCTATATAGTGGAGCAGATTTTCTGTAGATTCTTCACTACCTTTTTTTTATATGCATCAGATGTATATTTATAGGCTGTCCCGCATGTGACGAAAAAAGAAAGCTTAGCTAAATGATAAAGGCATTAGCTAAACATCTGGCATAGGCGGTGTATAATGATGCTTGGGAATTTGTAGTGACAATGCAGTTTAGAATGTTCTTACCAGCTAGTGCACTGCTTCCTGAACTTAAGTTGAGACATTTGGTGTGGCAGCTCAGTTCCATCACAAGGCATCTTAGTAACTTGAATAAGGGAACACAATGAGTGTGGCAATGAATGTGAAACCCACTGTGGTGGCTCAGTAGCTATGGCTTGGAATGGAATTCATGGCTCAGTAGCTAGGAATTTCATTCCAAGTCATAGGAATTAATTCATAACCATCCACTACTGCATCCCTCATAGCCTGTGTGCTGTTTCGGGACATTAAGCCCAAATGAATTAATCAACCAAATCAAAAGAAAGGCTTGTTACAATGCAGAAATATAGGAAAGTGGTCTGCATTGCAGTATGCTATGTTTGGGGTGGCTCACAGTTCACCATTCTTTTGGGAAGCACACATTAAATTGATGGACCTATGCCCCTAACATATTCTGCTTAGCTTGAACTGAACTGTTGTCAGAGTGCCTGATACAATGTTGACAAAAGTAGTTTGTAACGTTGGAATTTTTAAAAAATAATGTATTACCTTTGATGGGTTTCCTTTGGGTCGGGGAATCATTAATAAAGAAAATGTGAGCAAAGAACAGTCATTGTGGTCAGCTACTTATGAGTTTGGGGAACCTAGATAAGGGACCGTTGTTAAAAATAAGTTGAGGGCATTTGCAACGTTAGATGATTAATACCTTGGCACCTGTACTGAATAGGTGCTTTTGCATTCCTTCCCCATTGTTTAAAAATGTTTATATTCCCGTGAGAACATGTTTCTGATAAAGATAAGCAGGCTGTGAGCAGACATTAAACACCCATTGCCATAACACTGTGCTGGTAGGCTATTAAGCGCATACAGTAACTGTGTAATATGTGTACCTACCATAGCCAGTGAACAAGAAATGCACTGTATTGTGTACTACTTAGCCAAGGCTGAAAGTGTGGTCCTTGTGCCCTTGTAGCCCTCACGTGGGCATGGGCGTGTGCTATAATTACCTTACTATTTGCTACATATAACTGGTGCACATGTTTGTGCTGGTTTTGTGCAGCTAAAGTGCGGGGCATGTGGGGCTATTGGACACATGCGCACCAACAAGGCTTGCCCCCAGTACCAGCCCATGGCCCCATTGCCTCCTGTGCAAGTGGCCATGACAGAAGAACAGGAGGAAGAAGAGGAGGGCTGTGGACTGCAGGATGACAACCTTGTCAAGGCATGTGTGCCAATTTGCCAGTGTGCCAGCTGCTTTGGCAACACTGTGACCGCTTTTGTGATGTTAGAGGGCAAGGAGGGAGAAATATAGAGTAAAGTAAATTAAGGACATGGAAGCTAATCACAGTAGGTTGTGGTTAGCTACTTTCAGTGGAGAAAGGGGATGGCAGACTAAAAGACGGCAGAAAATAAAAAGAAGTGGGGTAATGTGCACATGCATGCAAGGTAGCTTGCAGCAGCTTTTGTAGCCTGCAATGTAATCAAGATGAACATATTTAATGCTGCTTATAATGAAACCTAACTTCAAGGAAAGGTATAAGTTGATGTGGTTCTGTAGTTAAGGAACAAACTGGTACATATTGTAGTGTTAAAGAATGTAAGAAAATTAAAGTGGCGAAAGTATCCATGTAGTAGAGGTTAGGTGAGTATGCTTGAGATACGAGAGACTAGGCATGCTTTGCAACCAACAAGTTATGCATTCTTGCATGTTGTTTATTACAACAAATGTCAGAATTGCACAGCCTCTGAGCTTTAAAATGTGGTTGGATTCTGAGAGGTGATAAATCTGTCACTGACTGCCTCCTTGTTGTAGCAGTATGTGTGAAGTCATCGAGTGTTTGATATCTGCAAGGAAGAGAGGTGTTTTGATGGCTGTTATTTTTAAACTGTGAAATTTCTTGCAGACACTGAGTCCATAAAAGTTTTGATAGGAGGGGATAAACTTAGAACCACTCTTCAACTTTAAGTGAAGCTGTTGAGTGAACAGCACAGCTATTCTTCACCCATCACTGTGCCTACGCAGTCACAGTAGGTCAGTTTTAAGTAACATTGGGCTTCACTGCACCAGAGTAACGAAAATTTGCAATTGATAAAGTGGCCATCCCATGCCTAGCAAAAGTTATCATTGGAATTTGTAATTCTAATACAAACACGAATTTGCCTTACTGGCTTTTCTCTCAAGGATATTTGTAGTATTATTTAGAAATGTTTACTTCGCAAGGGACTTCTTTCACAAATTTTTATGCCATTTTATGTTGGCGTCACATTTTTGCCCACCTAACAGTAGACTCACTTCCTCACTGTGATGATTTGGCAGGTGGATGAGACACGTGTGGTGCTGTCCAAGCAACTTATCAAGCACGCAGATGAGATCCGGCGCAAATCTCTGGTGCTCAAGTTCCCCAAGGAGGCCATGGCCCTCAAGAAACGACGCCGTGCAGGCACGGTCCTGCACTGCGACTACCTGCGCAAGCCGAACAAGTCAGCCAACCGTCGACGTACTGACCCGGTGGTCACCCTCTCCATCCTCCTGGAGACCATACTGAACGAGATGCGGGACTTACCTGATGTATGTGTGTGCTTGTTGCCATTACCGTTTTCACATTTGAACCTATTATCCTTGACACTCTGCCATAGTAAGCCTGTGCGGTGCGGCCAAAGTTATGGACCATGCCATGGGATCAAAAAGTTTGATGCATTATATTTATTGTAAGTGAAAAGTGCAAAAAAATAGCAGTATACACACAAAAAAAAAATTGATGTGCTACTTGCCGTAATCACTGTGGACGAAACCGTGGTTGCTATTGACGTGATCACGGGTGGTGACTAAGCAATTCTGAAGGCACACATCCCACACTCTCAGTCAAAACGAAACTACCCTTTGCCGCAACTACTGTGGACGAGACCGTGGTCGCTATCGACACTATCATGGATGGCGACCACACAGTTCAGAAGGCACACATACAACGCACACGCTAACTCAAATCAAAACTACGGCTTACCACAAACGCTGCGTATAAAATCGGTAGTCGCTATCAATGCAATTATGGATAGCGACTACACTGTTCTGAAGGCACACAGCCAGCGCGGGGTAATGCGTGGTGATAAGGCGATGAACCAAGAATAAGGTCTCAAATAGGTTCAAAGTGTTTCGGCGTGCCTGTCGTTCCTGTACCGTTTCCACTGATGACTATGTCAATGGGGACTCCGCTGCTTCATTTCAGTTGGACACTAGTGCTGCTGTTGCTCTCTTGCATTGCACATTTGCAGCGCTCTGTGCTCGCCATACTCTGAGGGCTGTCCGAATTAAGTGGTGGGCGGCCAAATATGTCCGAATTAACAAAAGGTTGATGCCATTAGGAGGAGGAAAACGAGGTGAAAGGCAAAGAGGTTAGCCAGATTAAGTGTTCGGATTAAGGGCCAGGACCAGAGGACAAATTCTATGATTTGCCCAATTAATGAGGGTCTAATTGATTATGTTTTACTGTAATGTAACTAACATTGCTGAGATGCCTCTTTTTTTTTTTTCTTTTTTTCTTGGCATGCTTTTGTTATGTGTAAATAGGCAGTCTCAAGTGCATGTCCCTTTCTGTGTGCAGACGCAGCCGTTCTGGCATCCTGTCAGTGCAAAGGTGGTGCCAGACTACCACAAGATCGTCACTGTGCCGATGGACCTGCAACGGATACGGGAGAAGGTGCACGAGAAGCGCTACCAGAGCCGAGAAGAATTCCTTGTTGACGTCAATCAGATTGTTGAGAACAGCACGCTCTACAATGGTCAGTTTCATGGCGCTCTTACCAACTGTTTTCACTGTCATTTTCTATCCCAGCTTTTTTTTACCTTGAGTTTGCCTGCAATTGCTGTTCTTGCTGTGTTAACACGATAGTGTTAAGGGCTCTGTGTTGCAGAAAATTCGGTGTCGGCGTTGGCATCCCATGAGCAAAAATTGACGTACAGTGTAGACCACTTATAACGTAAGTCGCCGGAGTCATTAATATCCGCACTATAAGCGGTACCGCACTATAACCAAAGCAACAATTTTCAAGGCCCACATATATACAAAACAAGTGCACCGAGCCACCACGCGAACCCCTCAATGTCGCGCGCGAACGGGGGGGGGGGGAAATGCGGCGGAAATTTCACCCTCTCTCAAATGGCAAGGTCGCCGATTCTGCGTTGCGCGTGTACATGCCGACGTCTCAGCCACGCTACCGTAGCCACGTGTAGAAAATGGCAGTGAACCCTTCTTTCTCCTTTATGCTTCTTCTACTTTCTAGTCTTGTGTTGACCTTGCACGCTGCTGCTATGGCGCAGAGGGAAGCAGCGGCGCTGTCCCAGGCTGGCCAACGAAACTTACCACGCCGGCAAATGCCCGCTTCCCAATAACGGCAGAAAACGAAACTTCGGGGAGCTGGCGCCGGGCCGTCTGGAGTGGCGGCGCTTGCACGGCGGCGGGCGCACACGGTGACAGTCGAAAGTGAGGGAGCTATGAGGGAGGGCGAGGGGAGCCACCGAAGCGGCGGAGTTGCTGAGGCGAAATCTGCTTCCCTGCCGCCCTCCTCCCTCACATTCCACGGTCTCCGCGTGCACCCTTCGCCGTGATGTGCCGGCGCCGCCCGCTCCCTGAAGTTTCGTTTATTGCCGTTATCGTGAAGCGAAAGTTGGCCGGCATTGGAAGTTTCGTGGCGCTCGCTCGCTATGCGCGCCGTGATATTTCACGACTCGCACTCAAGATTCTGGTTTCAGCCTCACTGGCTGTTAGTTCGTACCACGTGGCCTTCTCCTCCACTTCGTCTCTCTTTCTTCCTCGAGCACTCCTTGGGGCGCCCGTATGAGGGGAGCGTTCGCCGTCTCCGCTGACTTCCGTACTCCCAGTCAGCCGCACTGTAACCGGTATTTCGTTTCCTGCAACTGCACTATAAGCGATACATGTATACATGGAGTGCTATGGGAAAATTAACGGGAGTCTGAAAAGACCGCACTATATCCGGTTCTGCACTATACGCGGTTACGTTATAAGTGGTCTATACTGTATATATATTTAGGTATATGCATATGCCATGCCTTGGTATATGGCATGCGGTATAATGCAGATTATATTGCCACACCATTCTATCACTAAAGTTGCTCATACCTTGTCTGACATTCTTGACAAAGTTATTGCTCGGAATTTTAAAAATGGCAGCCTACAAACAAGTGCCATAAAACATAACATCGACAGCGCATGCCTTTTATGTTAAATCTTCTCAGATTTAAATATTAAAAGTGAGAAACAATAACAGAAACCCGAAAATGATGCAATTTCTTTTGGCGCGCGACTGTGCACTACCTCCGGGTTTGGCCCACGCAAGAGGCCGCGTTTCTACCTGAAAGCTTGCCTCCGTGCATAGCATTCGCCACCAGCATTTCACGGTAAACATTACAGTTACATAAGCTGCAGTTGCCAGGAAGCGTGAGAAGCAGTCGGGGATCTTTGAATGCTATCACGTTCCACTCTTAAGGCGAAGCTTAAGCGTCTTCCAATTTTTTAATAAATTTCCTAAGTTGCTTATGTACAGAGCGGTCCACTAAGAAGGTGCACTTGAGTGCAGAGCATGTCTGGAGTTTCCTCTCTCGCAAGAGCAAAATCACCTAGATTTGCAGCACATAACTTTTGCTGTGGTATCTCTGACTCCTTTAGACACACTTGTGCAATGCATTGACATTGCTTGAGTGTTCCCTTGTACAGTGGACCGAACTGTACCTGCTTGTGGGGGGACCTTACAGAAGAAAAGCGTTTATCTCTGTATAGATATTAGTGTAAAGCCATCGCTCCTTACCTTTTTACTGTTTATTTTAGTGAGATGGCGCATCTTTATCTGGCTGAAATTTCACATCATTCAAGAGGCACACTTTTTGCTAGTACGACTTGCTGCATAAAAAAAGCCAGCGACTTTCTCAGCAGAAGACTGTCACCTATCATCTATACTTAAAACTAGTGCAGCGTAATTTGAGTTGAAACAACTGCTAGACAGATTCACAACAAATCTATGGTTTGGCTGAATGCAGCAGAGTGAGTAGGTAGCGTGAAACAAGCACACCAATCTTCTTCATAATTACGACAAATGTGAAAAGAACTCGGTAACCTTTTTTTCAAAACTTGAGGTGCGCTGCATGTTAGTGTACAAAAAAAGGCTTCTGAACCGTTCAACCACTCCGTACTCATGCATGGCAGTTAAATAAAGCATTTTTACAAGCCATCTGTAATTGTTGTTTTGATTGATTTCAACATTTGCACTCAGGCCCCAAGAGCCCGTTGACACAGGCAGCGCAGAGCATGCTAGAGCTGTGCATCAAGCGCTTTGCTGAGAAGGAGGACAAACTGATGCGCCTGGAGAAAGCCATCAACCCGCTACTGGACGACGATGACCAGGTGGCCCTGTCCTACATCCTGGAAGGCATCGTAACTGACCACCTCAAGAGCATTCCTGAGTCGTGGCCCTTTCACAAGCCTGTCAACAAGAAGTTTGTAAAGGACTACTACACGGTCATCAAGAGCCCCATGGATCTGGACACGATCATCAAGAACATCAAGGCCCACAAGTACCACAGCCGAGAAGAGTTCTTTACCGATGTTGAACTGCTGTACCGAAACAGCATGCAGTTCAATGGCGCTGACAGCCAGTTCACCCAGAAGGCTAAAGAAATTGTTGATGCCTGCCGTACGGCACTTGACGAGGTGTGTGCATTTGTTGTCTTTGTTAACTCCCTGCAGTAAGTTACCTTAGCATATGCCTCAGCTGCACAAATGTAACAAGAGCTTTTCCATCATTTTGTGTTATCCGCCTAAAAATGCACTTTGTGGTTATTCAGGATTATTGTATCACAAGTTTCTTTCCTCATGCAGTGGGCTTGACCATTAAGCACCAAAGCAAGGAGAGAAAGTAAATTCTAGACCTTATGTGACATTTTCTAATTGGACTTTCCCTCGTGTCTATGATGCATTGAGGTGCAGCAAGAGACAAGTTTGGCAGTGGGCTGGGACTTGCTCATTTTATGTCACACTGCTCACTGAAAGTTGAGAAATAGCTACGCAGAAATGGAAGATAATATGAACAAACACCTTTTAAACACTTGGTTTACTTGTATTTGTACACGAGGTTTCCATAGTTTTTTTTTTAGCCCCTGACTGTAGTTGCCGAAGGCAGTGTCAGGTTACTCAATTCAATTTTTTTTTTTATCAGGCATTGAAAAGTTTGTCGACACATTGTACATGTTAATACATAATTTAGCTTAGACCAATACTGTACCATACTTTCATCTTACTGAATATTACGAAAAGCACTTGGATGAAAGTGTGTGCTCAAGCTGTCTTGCCAGATAATTGTTAGGATTAATGGGTACTTCAAAATCTCCTTTTGTTACTCAGGTTGTCATGCAATATTGGGTGTTAAGCCCTGAAAAAGAAATTGAACTCTGTAAAATAGATATTATGAATATTACGATCTGCACTCACATAACAGCTGCACCTATGTTCTTAAAAAATGTATTAAATTTTACCTGTATATGCCACATCCATAACTATAGGAGGTGAAAAGAGTTCATCTGAACTAGGCAACAAACCCAGCTTATCAGGCAGATGCCATAGTTACACAACAGTGCATTGTATACTTTCCAGTGTTTATCTATCTCAGCCTAAGCATGATTATATGGTAATTTTGCCATTTCACGTTGCTAAACCATTGTGAAAAACCATTGACTAAAATGAAAAATTGCATTTATTGGTGTAATAGCCACACCCCAAATTTTTGTGCAAAGTACCGAAGAAATGTTGCACCTATTGTGTGAACTTATACAGCTAGTTATCAATCTGATTATGTACCTTTATAATTATTATTGCATAATCATTGTACAGTCGACACTCATTAAAACGAACCACAATAACCCAGAAAAAAGGGTCTGTTATATCCAAAGTTCATTTCATCCAAAATTAGGGTCGCGGTATGTTGCGAAACGGTGAAACTTCACATATACTGTACTGCTGTCTAACTCGTAAGTGATAGCAAAAACAATAAAAACATTGAAATTATTATAATTAACTATAGATATATGGGTTTGCGTGGCAATCGTACAACCACGCATGCAGCATAACATCTTCCTGTTCGCTGTTTCTCAGATGCCGGTTGCTGACAAATGCCAGCTTCCCTGTACTAGGGCATACATACACCTGCAAAACAGCAAGGTTAATCGCTGGCACAATGGTGGGGAGCAGGCTGGCTAGCGCTGTTATGCAGGCCACCTGGCCCGAGAGCATCCCTGTCTGCTACGATTCGTTCATCACACAAATTAGTGGCCTGTAGTGTAAACCGATGTCTTAATTTTATCTTTCGCAACAAGCAGCGAGCACTGTCAAATCTGTAGCACGAACAAGAGTCGCAGTATGAAGCAAGTTCAACTCTGAGCCCGTGTCTGACTATCGCTACATTACACACAAGACACTATTGTGGGAAGCTTGCTGCTAGTGTATTCGTTCCTTAAAAAAAAAGTGCATTTTCGCTGATACCACACGCGGGCGAAAATAGTTGCGTGCAGCATACTGTCGCACATACACATCATCGCAGCAAAGTCCGTTCTATTTATATAATCTAGACAAAATTGTTCTATTGTAACCAATAGTCCGTTATAGCAGGGTCCGCTAAAATCTGGATTGGTTGCATTGATAATATAGGCTGACCAAGCTAATTGAGAAGAATAGTCAGTTATGGTCGAAAAGTATGTTGTGTGTGGACCCATTGTAACAAATGTGGACTGTGTAATTTAAGAACAAAGTCCTGATTTTGTGTTCTGAACAAGCCCTAGCAGTTTAATGAAAAGGAGATAAACCTTTATTCGAAAAGAATGTACGCTTCGGTTAAAAGCTTCAGACAATATGGCACAAGAAGAGAGTGATTAGTGGCACTGTTGCAGAGGAATATTCTTGCATCTGTGATAACCACAGTGTATTCAGCCCCATTTAATCAATGTGTTGTGGGTGCTTTGGTGGCATAACTTGAAGTAATGCAATCTGTAGAAGGTGCTGATTCGTATGCAGTAATTCTTTATTCTTGTTTTCCTACTGCTATTGCTCAAAACCATCTAAAAAAAGGAGAGAAAATGTTGAGGTGCCATATGTAGATGCAGCGACTGAAGGGGTTATCAATCAATGTGTGGTCAGTCTTACGAAGGCCTGGAAATGCTTGTGCAAGTGTGCCTACATTTGAGCAAAACTACTCTATATAAATAGTTAGCGTGTGATGTCTCAAATATAAAATCTTGTGCCATTGCATTCTTTGTAGCATGACAGCCAGCTGAGCCAGCTTGAGCAGGCCATCAAGGTGGCTCAGGAAGCAGCTCTGGAGGCAGCTGACACTGACTCGGTGGCCACAGGAAACTCCTACCCTGCGGAAGACAGTACGTTTGCTGAAAGTGACATGGCACGGGACGACCTGGATTCTCAAGCTTACACCAGTCTTGCCAGGGTAAGTTTCTCCATCCAATTGACAGCTGTCTGATACCTGTCCTTGATGCTGCGGAATAAATTCAGTCAATGCATTTAATGTTGATTCACTTTTACTGGCAGCGTTTACCTGGTTTATGAAAAGGTCGGGTCGAGTTTATGGCTTTTTTTTTTTTATCTTTAAGCAGAGTTCTATGGAAGTTTCTCAAAGAGAAGATTGATATGTGGGTAGAATATACTGTAACACTATCAACTTTATTACAAAAGTGCATATCATCAGCAAGCCATGACTAAGGTGGATTTGTGTTTATTCCAGTGGAAAAAGAAAAAGAAAGCTTCACATATTTAAACAAGAATGTTGCTTGGAGTAAGAAGCACTGATTTTCATCTGGTGCTGTGAAATCACTCCTGAGCCATTGTGTACCATTCTTTCTCTAGCTTGAAAGTAAAATGGATAGTCATTAAATATTGCCCAGAATGACTGCTGCTGACAAGCTGACAAGTGCCCTATTCAAAATGTAGGCAGTCAAGGCACTCTCACCGAGACTATATTTGGTCGATCACTTGATGATTTCGCTTTCGCTGCATGCTCATTGGCCAAGTTGCTCAAAGCAGACGGAATGAAGAAGTTTCTTGGGTGGGACCGCTGTATCATCCTGTTGTGTAGCAGTCATGTGTGCCTATGGGCAGTAAGGCCCTGTGCTGGCTGTTACATCATGTAAAATTGGACACGTTGTTGAAAAGCAATCAATCTAAAACACTGCCCTATTTCTGTGCCAAAAAAGATGGCAGTCATCTTTCTCTATTTCCTCTGCATTATCTACCTCTGACCATGTCCTGCCTTTGTGTCCCCTGTGTATGTGGCAGCTGTCATCACGGAAGCGCAGTGACAGTGGAGCCCCAGAGGACTGTGAATTTGTAGATGTGGAAGGAGACGAAGAGGGTGACACTTCACTGCTTGAAGGAAGGTGTCCGTCTTCCACAACTGGGCCAGACAAGAGCGTGTTGGACCAGGACCTGCAGATCACTCCCGAAAACAGCGAGCCTGAGGAAGAGGACATGACAGGGGACTCCGATGATGAGCACCCCCATGTGCTCATGACCCGGGCCTCTATGGTGCAGGAGCCAGAGGTGAAAAGACACCACTAAGCATGTGATAAATTGAGGTTACGCTTGGCCTTGGCTTTCAATTGATAATGTACATGCTCCCGTGAAGGCACCCCATCCCACCCATTATGAGCAGTGCATAAAGTCAGAGGAAGCCCGGGGAGGGAGGGGGGGGGGCCTAGGGCCCCCCCCTCCCTCCTAGGGCCTAGGCCTCCCCTCAGAAGGTCAACTGTAGCGCTGCGGCACCCATTCGACAAGCGCTGGAGGTGATTTTATTACCAGTAGTGCCTTGTGCGGGGCAATTCTAACTCTCCAATTTTTTTATTAACAATTTAATCGCAATTAAATGGTTTGTGTGACCTTAGCAAAAACAGGAAAGCACGTTGTCGTACTGCTGCATGCATTTCCCCGAGGCACTGCACATGACCGTCACCACCCTTGTTCGACTAAGATCCATGGTACAGCATACTCTTTCATGAGCCACCATTCCAGCTACCTGCTTGTGAATTAGTGAAGGTTCACCTTGGTTTCTTTAGGTTACCAGTTAATTTTTATTCGTTTAGTTATGCATTATGAGTGCTGTGTTATACCAAAGCCACATGCATTTTGTACACTTTTGTGGGTAAGTAGGCGTGAAACCATGAAATATATTGTTGTAGTGTCTGAGGTTGTCAGTGAAGCTAAGTGTTGCAACTAGAATTATTTGCTTTGAGTCCACATATCTTAAACCCTTTACCTCCCGAATTATTTTTTAAAAAGACGTTTCCAAAATGACAATTTTCTTGTGCTTGGGTGAATTGGCACATTAAATAAGTGACCGAAATACACTCAGAATAATATATTTATTTGAAGAACGCCCTTTAATTTTGTTTAATTCTGGAGAAAGTTGTCTTCACTACACTGCTCGAAGTTAACTTTTTCAGCGCCAATAAAGTGAACGAAAAGTATATATACAGGGTGTTTCAGCGAACACTTTCAAAATTTATTTAAGGTTGCCTGTGGCAGATAGCCCAATTACAGTTAATTAGCTGGTCTACTCGAAGAGGCGGACATTACTTGCACAAAAAATTGAAATGCATAATCGACTAATCAGCAGAAATTCACTAATGAGGTTTCTAACTAATTACCTGATGGCCCATATTGCAATTTACAAATTGTAGCCGTGGAGTTCGCAAGGCGGATCCACTTGGAATTAATTCTCAGGATGACACCAGTTTCGAGATAATAATTCTCGAACTTTGCGGAGAAATGCATTGGCGTTCCAGTTAATTTTGTGCTTCAATGCATAAATCAATGATTTGTTAAGAAACTAACTGGAACGCCAATGCATGTGTATATATATATGGGCATGTGTGAGCATGCGCACGCTAAACTCATCACCACCCTATGAGGGCCCTTCCTCAACTGAAGGCAGACTTTAAGCCCTGATTATGAGGCCAGGAACTGGCACCATCGCACCTGCATATGAATGTCCGAGTGCCATCTCCTAGCTGTAAAATTTATTACTGGACAGAAACCATTTGCTAAGCATTGAAGTTGTTGCCCAAGAAAACAAATTCTGAAGCCAAGGCACGGCACCTGTATCTGATGGTCCAGATACTGTTTAGCCGTTGAGTTCATTACTGGACAGAGGCCATTTGCTAACCATTACCATTCTTTAACAAATAGTGACACACATCTGTTTTTAATTTTAATGAAGCCTTTCTTATAACTGACTAAATTTGTATTAACTTTTGTGGAGCATGGGGACTAACCTGCTTGAGACATAGCTTTATCTCTGTGATGTAATTTGTATGCTATGTTGACCTTTATACTCATATTCTGTCCCTAGGTGATGGAAGACACCGAGATGATAGATGAGAACTATGACCCATCCGAGTTCCTGCTTCAAGGCAAATACCACTTCCAGCCAATGGAAGATGATGCACCGCAAGCCATGGAAGCAGGAGGAGAGGATGACCAAATGGATGGCAGTACCACTGCACGAAGCATGGAGACCGGTGAACCGTCTGCAGCCCAGGACAATGTCATCAGCACAGATCTGGCCGTTTCAGAATCTGAAGAGGAAGGGGAAGATAGGGGGGATCTGCTGAACCTTGAAGATGCACCAGAGAAAGATGAAGAGGACTTGTGGTTCTGATCATATTGTACATAAAAATAAACACATCATTTTTTATCTGCTCATCATAAAATGTTGTCCTGCTGAGTGCAGTCTGGAAGAAATGCTTCATGGAAATTCTTGAGGTAGTGTGAAAGAAGTCACACCTTTATCAGAAAGGCGAAGCATTGATAGCGATACCAAAGTATATTAGACCATTACACAAAGTAAGGCTCGTAGTTTTATGGGCAGTATAAGTTACAGTAAATATTCATCCTCTTACTAAATAAACAAGAGTGGTGTCACACTCCTAAAGACAAAAGAGTTAACTTCATGACTGCGAGCACTTGTGGTCACAATCCTGGTGGGATGAGCAGCACCGGCAGTGGGGAGTGCATGTGCTTGTCATAAGGCGACTGTTTCATGCTGCCACTCTTTCCACCATTTAAACTACCCCTCACCTCCAGAACTCAGCAGATTACATGACCTCCAACACTGGGCATGGGGGAGACAGCGCATCAAGCCACCAGACCTCTTGGCTCACCCTCGCTGCTTGCCCTGACCCTGGCACCCACACCAGATCACTTGACCTCCAACCCATGGCGTGCAGGCCGTGTATGCATTCAGTCGCTCAGGCGAGACGAGTTTGGCGGGCTGGTATGTGCGGGCCGCGCAAGCACCGTCGCTGTCTGGCGATGGTGCAGGCGGCACATGCGCGCCTCAAGTGTCCATGTAATTGCTATTGCAATAAAGCTGACCGAAGCTTCTCAGCAATTCCAGAGCTACAGCCACTCTCAGCATCAACTGAAAGTAACTGGAGGGAAGGTGCATTTCTCGAACAACTCTTTATTGCAGTAATCAGGAAGGAGCTACATTATTGATGCTGCTTTCTGCTCGGTGGGCACTCTAGTTGAGGTGCATTTGCAAATATGGAGAAGGGTGGTTTGCCATCCACTTGTAGCAAAGGCAATCAACCATTTTTATGTAACAAACACACCTTTGTGCAGTGAATTCTGATGTCTTATCGCGTGTGAGATTGTGAGGAGCGAGTACTTCATTGCCCACTTATTGCATGTTGGAGCAATTTCACCTGTCCATCTGCCGGAGGTAGCTTGGGCTGCATGCCTAATACTGCCAATCATGCCTTGTGGCCAAAGTGATTTGTAGCATGAACACTGCATAGCCCAAGTTTTCTGCGTAGAGTGACTTTAAACAAAAATGGAGATTTTCAAATGCAATTACTGGGCGCAGAGGTAAGTATGCAAATGTAATAATGGATGCTGCTTAGCTCTCCTAAAAATAGGTTTGCTCATAATCTACCCATTTGGTAAAGCAATGTTAGTGAAAATAATGATGTAACACACAGAAATGGGTGCAATTAAAGTTTTTAAAAATCGGTGTAGTATGTACCATACATTGAACTGTAAAGTTAAAGGAATGTTAAAGAGGCATTTTAGATCAGTAGACTACACTTGAGGAACTGCAAGTAGGCAATGCTTCTCATGAATGGAGGATTTTTGTGCCAGAGACTGCAAATAAAATGAAGTGCCACCTTGAAATCTATATGCTAGGTGGGCATGATGTGGCAGTTTTTGATGACACTTAGTATAGTTAATCATTAATAAAAGAAAGATGGTTTGGGAATAATTGGATGGCATGGTAGCATTAGGCAGTTCTACATTGTCATTTAGATAAAAAGGTATTTTAGGTAATGCAGAAATGAGGCCCACATCTGACGCATCCTTGCACATCATGAAAAGTGGCACGAGTGCAGCCACAGTAAGGAGCTGAGAAAGGAAGAATGTGTCGCAAGAAGTATGGATCTCGTATGAAACTGAAACCTTGTTTTACTTTTGATAGACCTCTTGCCACTGGTTGTGGAAGAGAGCAGCACAGTTAGGTTAGGGAGACACTGTTAGGGACATCGCAGTCTGGTGCACTTGCAGCATTTTCAGGCTAAAACACTTAAATGAAGAAATTTTAAATGTACTGCAATCTTAAACGTGAACATTAGTATGTGCAGTTCTATGTTTTGTTTGACTGGAAGTATGTTTAGTAGGGGTGCGCAAATATTCGAAACCTTCTAAAAACGAATCGAATAGTGTCCTATTCAATTCGGTCTTCGAATCAAATAGCCCCTATTCCTAAATGTCAATATTCTAATACTTTTCAAATATTTCAAAACATCAAGTGCATCCAATTAGACATAAAATTGGAGCAAAAGTACGTTAAATTTTCACCTCCGCAGGGCATAGTAAAGACATAGAACACGAGGACTTGCGAATTGGAGCAGGCTATGTCAATTAGTATGTAGCCGTACTTTACAGGCTATACAGCAATCATTCGCACTCTCTGAAAAGTCCTGTGCATGCGAAGAAACTACTCGTTTGCTCCTAATGCTCCATTTGTGCTTTTGATAAACAATACTTCGTATATGTAATGACAGAAACATGCTAACTTTAAAAATACTAGGATGTGAACATTGTTTTATATTAATTGTGACAACTGTTGATTATTTGAAAACTATTTGAAAACTGTTCAATTCGGTTCGCTTCTGGCACTATTCAATTCGTATTCGGTTCGGTAAAAAAATCGCTATTCACGCACCCCTAATGTTTAGTAGAGGAAAAGCAAAGTTTTCCGAGTCTTGTGTTCTCAAGAACAGGATGATTGGGTAGATAGTTGGGTATTTTTTCTCGGTGTAAGCATGTTATTGCATGCAGTGGGTTTACTAATTCTTTCATAGTTTTTCACAATGTGTTGCACCACCGGGCATAATTTTCAAGTGGCTAGATAGGTGCTTTTCAAGCCTGCTAGACATGAAATAGTTGATGTTCTTATATCTAATGATCCTGTAGTGAGTTTTTCGCATGGAGTCCAGATTCTGTAAACTTGACAAAACTCGCTAAACAATTGAAAATTCTTAATGTATTCTGCAGCTGTATGTTATTTATGATTCTGAAAATATAAGAAATGCAGTGAAATTAAGTTCTAAATCAACAGAATTAATTGACAGCTGAAAGGGATGTAGATTGTGGTTGTGCAATACTGCAATGATTGCATTTGTCTTTCATGAAATTATTGATGTTGAATCCTTTTCAACGTGGCCCATACCCACAAGAGGAATTGGCCACACTGAGAAATTAAATGAGTGTTTATAAACAAGATTTTGAAGAAAAAAACATGAAAATAAATGCATTTTATGATAAAATATAGCAACATTTAAAACAATTGTAATTAAAAGAACATGTGATAAAGCTGTCAGTAATGAGATAGAACTCCTAGCAACGTAACCAGGGGCCGTATTCTGAAACGTTCGAATTTCGCCTAGGCGAACGTTTCAGAATACGGCCCCAGCTTGATGCTTCAATAAATTTATTTACTTTGGCATTTATTATCTATTTATTTATTTACTCTGGCATCAACTGCGTGCTGCGCGGCCATATCTTGGAAGTGATCTGCGTTGCATGGGGCCAGAGTCTATGCGATGTAGGTGCATCGACGGCTTGTAGCTTTGTGCGTGCTGTGTGTCCTCGGCGCTCAGTTTGCGTTGAAGCGATAGACAGCACGAAGGTCACATCGCTCGCTGCTGCTGAGGCGCTTCCTCATGCCAGTGTTTTGATAGTGAGTGTCCACGCTCATCGAGTGTGATGTGTTTGTTTGCCTGTGCGCACTGACACCATGCTTGTTAATATAATCGTTAATATAAGCGAATGCTTACAAGTTTATTCGGAGGATAAAACTACTATCCTTACTTTGTATAGCTGCCTACTAATTTGCTATCGCAATCGGGCAAAACTGCAACTTGTTTTTTCAAACGTAAGAAATAAAATAAATTTGTTTGCAGTTTACCACTACTCTCATTTCTCAATTTTTCCTGTTTCTCGGCTCTTGCGTTTCCCGGCTCTTACGTTTTCTTTTTACGGTCCCGTGAAAAACGTATCAGCGGGGTTCTACTTACTTCAAATCTACGTTAGCAACGTTATGTTAGGAACTGACTGAAACAGGCGAAGTGCAGCCCTTCATTTTTGTTAGATCTCGGAAAAGGTCTTTCGCAGTAGTTGCTGACAAAGTATCATTATACGGCTTGTCAATAAAGTAAGCGGTTGCATGTAACTGGTTACTGCAAGAAAAGTAAATAAATTACAGTGAATGTTGCCACATAATAAGTAATCAATCAAATACAATATTACGAGAAATTGTAATTGATTACGAGTAATTCATTACATGCTATTCGTAAAGCCTGCAGTTCACCCACACAGCTACCACGGCGCGCGCAATGCATGCACTCTACTGACATTTCGTAGCGCAGGTGCGCGACCGGCGCTGCGCACACCTTGCCCTTGAGGCAACAACAACAACAACAACCTTGCCCTTATTGCGTACACCGCAAACCAAGCACATCTTAATGGGTTGTCTTTTCGTCATCTCTCAGCAGTATCAACGGTTTCCGACATTTCTTACCCGGTGCACAGGTTCCAGAGACAACTTCTCGGGAGCTTGTTATCTGCGAGGCCATAATGTGCGCATAGCTAAACTAGGATGGTTGTTGGAAATCTCGGAGTCAAGCCTCCTTGCATCTCGACATTTCTGATTCACAATGACTAATTGTTACTTCTGGAATTCTTTTGTAGTTTGCTAAAAATTTCAGAATGATTCAAGCAAATATAAACTAAACTTTTGGCTCTTACTTTGTAACTTTCTCTTTGAGGTCTTCGGTTGAGTTAGGGTGGCGTTGAGATCGCTTTGTTGTGGTTGTCTGTCTCTGGTTGTCTTGTGCAGTGGGTGTGCCGTGCATAGTGGTGCTGCGATCAAATTAATGTGTATAGATTTTTCTTACATTATACTTTAGATGGATCTGACAGTTCCTGCAGTTCCTGTTTGAAGGTCGCAATGAATAGGTTTGTGTGGTCCAGTGAGAATCTGCAAAGTGGCGAAGTGATCCTTCGGCAACAGCCGGGTGTAGCACTGTACGACGGTGAGAGAAAGGTGATGCGCTCCAGGCGAGATGAAACTCGCCCTTTGCCAGCTGTGTCATGAATACTGCATGAAAAACTGCTGTTGCTAGTTGCCATTGCTGGGGCTGACGTTAACGTGTGATCGTTGCAGACACCTTTCGTTGGAGGCGAGTTGGTACTGACTTCGCATCAAGTCTACTGGACAGGACCTGAGGTAGCTGTCGCCGTGATCACCTCAGCAGGGTCACTTTACTTTCATTTGTTCTTTTTATGCAGAAACAGCGGATAAGCTTGCATCTGAGCCTCATCATACTTATCGAAGAACAGAGTGGAAGCTGGAGTAAAAGGTACGGCTGCTGTGGAAACCCTGTTTGTGGTGTAACCAATGTCCTGGCGCACCACAGCGCCAAGATAGTGGTCCACGTCTCCCCACCGACTGACGAGAAACATGCTGGCGTCGTCCAGAGCAGTCCCTTCGACTATGTGCGGTTCTCCTTTCGGAGTGGAGGCTCATCGGAGGTAAGACGCACAATAGCGCGTACTATGATAGTTGCGCTTATGTTTGTGGCATCAGTTTTACCAGGAAATGCAAGCAGCGCTCCAAAGAAAAGATTGGCTGAAGATGCCGACAGTGGATTCACGAGTGAGTGAGCACAGATATATCATACATTTCTAAACGTGACAGTGACCCAGGTGGATACAAGAGCGCCTTGGAACATAGTAACTTACTTGCTTTGACAGGGCAAAAAGATTCGCACTGGCATTGTTGGCATTGAACGTCAGATCCAGGCCAAGCATGACGAAGCAGACAAAAATATATCGGCAGCCTTCGAAGACCTAAGCAAGCTGATGGAAATGGCAAGTGTCGTTATCATTGTTTGCTTTTGTAATACTGTCACTGCTGTACTTGCAGATGTGTATTCACAAATGTATGTAGTCATGAACTGTGATGAAGTGATGTGGTGAAAACATGACACTTATTACCGCAAGCAGGAAAGCACAAATGGTATACATGTTACTGATTATGCAGCATTGAATCACAAAGACACTGAACGAAATTGATTACAAAGGCAGGAATTCATGCTAGCCCTCTCTCACAAAAAAAAAAAAAAAAAAAAACTCATTTACACTGAGAAGAAGAAAAAAAAGCTGCAGTTTCAATATATACCCTATTTCACTGTTATAGCTGAAAGTGTTTGCAACAATTCCTCGAACTCTGTGCAAAGTTGTGAATGAGAAACTTCTGTTTGTACAGCCTTTGTTATGTGTAGAAACTAGGTTATTCATGTCAAAATCCACTCATCATTGTATAACTTCCTGGGATGCTCACATTATTACTGTTATCAAAATTTTAAAAACAAGCAGATCATGAAATATTCAAGCTAAAGGCCAGTTCCGAGATTTGCTTGTCAAGCACATGTAACAAAATGAAATTATTATGAAATTAATAAATGAAACATTATTACGCAAACAAACACTGCAGCTTAATGTGATGCATGTTCTTTAGTTAAATTTTAAGAGCTTTATAAAAAAAAGCAAGAAAGTTAGAATGGTTTTGTACGGCATGCCTCAACACAGAGCAATGTCATTCTTCTTAAATCGCTCGGTTTTGGCCTAACATTTAAGCTTACAACTTATAATTTCATTTTTTTACATGTGCTTGACAAGCAAATCTCGGAACTGGGCCTTAGTTTGAATATTTCATGATCTGCTTGTTTTTTTTTTTAAATTTGATAACAACAGCTGGACTTATTAAAAATGTTGATTATTGTGTCATGATTAATTTTAATTAATTATAATCGTCATATTAGTTATGTAACCCAGGTGTGGGTCACTGCAGCTTAACTGCAGCTTAAAGGGACACTAAAGGATTAAGTTGAGCTAGATCAATAGATTATTTGTCTAGAAGTATATCATCACCTTCTGTGTGCCAACATATCTCTTAGTTGTGTAGAAAGTTGCTGCCAAAGGTCCTGCTGCTGCTCCTCAGTTTGAACTGCCCACGCCAAACGGACAAGTCGGCATAGTTTCCACGTATCTCCTTGTATGTTGCTCTCTCTGGATCAGCCAGTGCTGACGTCCTGTGAAAGGTCTGCCACAGGTGGTGCCACTCCGATTTTAAATTTTCGTCATTTTCTCGCTTACAAAACCTCTGTTCTCGCTACGAATGATGGATTCATTATTACAGAAGCCTAATCTTTAAATCTAGCTCTGCTTATTATTTTCCTGTAGTGTTCCTCTAAGTTTTTAAAAAGATCTAGTTGAGTGCAGCATTTTTTATTGCTCTGGTTAATGTGACCTGAACTGATACACACATATGCACAAAAGAAAACTGTTACTTTGTTCTCTGTGCTTTGTTACAGGCGAAGGACATGGTGGCACTGTCCAAAAGTATCACACAGAAGTTAAAGGAGAAAGGAAGTAGCTTGACTGATGATGAAGTAAGTGTGAGCACCTTAGGCTAAAGTGCCAGCCTTTCCAATAAAGATGTAATTCATATATTCTTTTACCAGCAACCCCTACTCACCACTACAACCATATCTTCACAAGTTTCCATTTTTGTTTGTGTCAAAGAGTAGTTCTGTTCAGTAAGTCATAAAATCAGATCTTTTTGTTGCTGTAGACGTCATTTTTTTTAAGTCAACATGCATCATGTATCTAATGCACGTCAACGAGTAAAAAATGTGGTGTCGCCAAGGGTGGCACTTGGCGACAGCTAAGCGTAGAGGGAGAGCGAAGTTTTTATAATACTCTGAACAAGTTCAAACAAATATGCAAGACAAGAAATACTGATCTCTATGCAAATTTTATGTCAGCATGGTCCCGTCTATGTGCTTCTACTTGTTGGTATGCACAATAAAGGATGCTCCATGTACTCGACATGACTCTTCTGCTGACAGTTATCAGGAACAGGCAGTCAATTTCAAGCACTTGTGTGCAATTCAATGCATGTCTGGTGGTCAGGTTGTTTGTCCTTTTACTAGCAAAGCACACGGCTGGAAACTTGCATTTCGAGCTACCAGATGCATTCTATGTTGCCTTGTCACCCACACATCTTCTTGTGTTGATTAAAACAGTGAAAAGAATAAATAAATTACAGGACGGCATCACAAAAAAAAGGAGCACAGGACACAGTGGTGTCCAACAATTGAATGTTTAATATGGAGCAACACTAAATAAATATAGTAGAACCAACCTGGGTGCAGATGCCATCAAGACGCATCACATTAAATCAGTGAGCAGCTGTATCTCACAGTCAAGTAATGAGATTGACAGTTTAAAATATGTAGTTATCATGTTGGCCTTTTTTTAATGAAGACCCTCAACAAGTACATGTGCCCTTTAATCTCTGTTCTTGTGGATAACATTAGTTTGAGGTAGATCATAAGAAAATAGAATCAAGCAAATGGAGACCTCACATTATACCAACCATGATTTTAAAAATGCGTTCATTCCATCTAGCCCAGCTCTCCATACTGCTGTTTTTTTTATCACGCTTCCTGGTCATATGTTCATTTTGATGGCAATGCCAAGCTTCCGATTCCTCATGTGCTTTCCTTCGTGGCTGTCACCAACTCTTGCTACCTTCTTGTGTCTGCACAGACAATCATGTTCAAGTCTCATTTGCTGTCTCTGGGAATCAGTGATCCAGTCACAAAAAGTGCCTATGGATCTGGAATTAACTACTACCAAGAGCTTGCCAAGCAGCTCGCTGAAGTTCTGGAGGGACCTGTCCAGGTGTGTGTTTCAAAGGCCTTTCTTTGGGTGTTCATCTAACATTTTGTCTGGCCTGTACAGACTTTTCAGAGCAGATTTTTCAGGAGCCATTTATTAATAAATCCTTTGTGCTCTTCTGGTGTTACCTTTAGTTGCCCTCCTGTCATCTCGCTGCTGTTGATTTGTGTAGTGTGGGATAATCCTGTGCTGGTTAGGAGACTGTTATTTCTGAGCAGTCATTATGTTAACATTTTTGTTTGCAGTAGCTGTGACTGCCTGTCATTTTTCATAATGAGAGCTGTGTACAATATATACTTGTGATTGTCAAAGAGCACTGCTTTTCTGTCAAGTTTATGTGGTACACTGGGCTGTTGGCTATATATTGCTAATGCTCATGCCTAATTAGCATTAAGTGTCTCTCTTATGTTTTCTCTTTAGGTTTTTCTTATGTCAGTTCGTATATTGGCTGGTAAGATGCAGTGACATGGCAGTGTGGTTAGGGAATAACTCTAGGTTGTGTCATTGTCAGACTCGGTGCAAACAGTATTGACTAACTTGATTATTCTTTCTAATAGGAAAGTGGAGGGATTATTTCTCTTACGGATGTCTACTGTAGGATAAACAGAGCAAGGGGCCTAGAGGTGAGATCTTTTGTGTCTGGCATTTGGCAGCATTCTTTTAGTAGAATGCATTCTAGAATAGTAGAAAGCATCCTCTTAACACAAAATGTCCTACTGTGTGGGCTCACTTTGGACTTAATTTGAAACATTTACATTATGTGGTTTAACTCTTTCTGTACCGTGCCCATTGGGCATCGTTAGCCCTCTATCGATGGTTTGAAACGCTGCTTTCAAGACCTTCTGCACCGCTCACGGACATACTGCGCTATCGGACGTGAAGGAGGAGAACTATATATTAGTTTTCTAAGCAGTTCGCTTTTTTCCCGCGAGGTGATGATTTTTAAACGCGCTTCGAAGTTTCGCGATCGTCAAAGCAGAACGCAAAAATGTCCGGCTCCGGAAACGGCACGCGCGCTTTGAGAGATCACAGATATCGCGATTCCGCTGCCTCTGCGGCTGATCTTATCGATACATCGAATACATAGAATAGCAGCGAGTCAGAGGACGCTGCCTGTTTGTTGAATTTTGAGTCTGAAAGCGACGACGATGCAAACCAGCCCGGAACATCGGCGGCCGCAGCCCTGCACACCCAACCGTAGTGCTTGCAGTTAAATTTTTGTAGCGGAATACCTGTTCAATGAAAAATTTTGACTTTTTTCAGAGATAGTGCCTAATAGACGGCAATATATTCGTTTTGTATATCTCATAATTTTCGTATCATTTTTTTCTTAGTAGATACAAGCGTGTCTTTACAAACATTGTTCAGTTTTATGCACAATCTTGATTTTAACAATTTATATCTTTTTTATGACATACATCTCGTTAATAAAACTTTTATGCGTGAAAAGTGCATTAATTTTGCTTTCTGTTTATGTATTACATTAAATATTGAGGGCAGTAGTTCCTTCAGAAATAAACATCTGCCGTTGACATACAAAAAACACCTTTTTTTCCCATGATAGGGAAAGAGTTAACGTCTTGAAACTACAATGTGGGTGATAAGGGTTGCTGTAGTGGAGGGCTCCGGATTCATTTTGACCACCTGGGGTTCTTTAATGTGCACTCAAAGCATGGTACACATGTGTTTTTTCATTCCTCCTTCGTTGAAATACAGCTGCTGCAGCCAGGAATCAAACCGCTGACTTTGTCTTGGCAGGAGAATGCCATAAGCACAATGTTGTTGATGTGATTCTTGGCCACGACGGCCACATTCTAATTGAGCAGCATTTCGGTGCAGTACATTTGAGGGATAAAACGTAGAATGTTTTACGAGAACAAGCACCCACTGTACCTGGATGTAGCGTTGGGCCTGAATGTGATGTTTTACTTTTCATGCAGCTTTTATCACCAGAGGACCTTCTGAATGCATGCAAGGTTATGGAGTCGCTACAGTTACCGTTGAGGTAAACAACATATCATTTTGTAACTTAATAGCATGTAAAGTTTAATAGTGAAAAAAGACCTCTCAGCTGTTCAATATGATACATTGTGCATTTGAGAGCCTTTCTGACACACCGTCACAATTTCTGAGTGGGCACTGTATAGGCTCCTCTAATAGCCCCACCCTCTTTTCCAAGATTTCCTATCAAAAGGCTAGGGTGCAGCCATTACATGGATAAAAACACAATGTTTCTTGTATAATGATTTAGTGAAAATTGAACTGTGTGCCATCATAAAATGAAGCTACTACATACCGTATTTTTCCACGTATAGCCTGGCCCGCACCCCCAATTACAACAGCCGGGAAAGAAAAAAAAAGAAAAAGTACCTGTGCATATAACCCGTGGAAATAACTGCATGCAACACCGCTCAAATATTTGCAAAAACATTCTATCCACGAATGCACAACTTGTCCACGTAGTATCTTCGGCCAGCGGCTCTGTTCCGCCCTCTTCGGCAATGCTGATAAAGCTGGATTCACATACGACGGACGTGATCATGGCTGAATCGGTCACATGACATCTGAAGAGAATCGGATCGCTTAGCAGTTGCAGCTAGCATTCACGCGACAGAGTATGACAGTGTGGCCGGAGCAGCCCTCGCATGGGAAACAGCGATTTCTCTCTCCGCCGTATCGCGAAGTGCTTTGCGTGGACCGAGGGAAAGCCGCGGGAACGGGTGACGGAAGAGTTCGCCAGCACCGCATGCACTATTCGCAAAATGCCGACCCGTAAAGAGGAGGAGAATGGACGACCATAAAGGAAGAGAGACGGGAGCTTCAACATGCAGTGGTGGGCGAGGGTGGGATTCTCTTGGAGATAACAAGACCAAATGTTGGAGAACTTTGCCTGGAGGTGTGGCTACATGGCAGTGCGTGCGGCGCTGCCGTGAAGCCACACCTCCAAGTAAAATTCACGTATAACGGGTTGCACCCTAACTTTATTTACTGTTAATGTTACTTTATTTACTGTTAATGTTTTATTGCGATAGGAATTATATGGACACTCCAAAGCGAATTTTTTTTTTTTTTTCGCCTTGAGGTTCCATATGACGTCAATGGCGATGAAATCGTCGCCGCGCGCCGTATGCTGTATGTACGAGTGAAAGGGCGCATGGACGCGTGCTTTCACGGGGAGCGAACTCACGGCAGAGAGCAATCGCACTTTTTGCGCCGTGCTCCATGAAGGGCTGCAGAATTAAGCATCTCTTTCCTCCTTTACAATCACTATATATATAGAGCAAACGCGACTCCTTCTGACGCACGAAAGTCCGTAGGGGGAGAGGAGAGAAGGAGGGGAGGCGACGTTTAGCTGCGCCACCAAATGCCTATTTATATAAAAACGTTGTGAGGTGAGAAGGTGGTAAAGACTTCCGATGCTGCTCAACGAGTGTCCCGTTCTGATCTCGTCGAAAACCTCTGAGCCGCCCCCAGAGGCACCGGCAACACTCACCAACGCCGCACGCGTTCGGTGCGAACGCGGGCAAAACTAGGCTACGGCGTTGACAACAGTTCTGCGCGTTGCTGGTGCTGCTGCATGTCCAAGTTTATACAGGTGATAAAACTACTATCCTTACTCTGTGTAGCTCTCTACTAATTTGCTATTTCATCTCCTATAGTCTTGCCCGTTCTCCGCCTTTCTCTGCGTGTGTGTATACGGCCACAGGACATTACTTTGCCCGCGTTCGCTCGCGGACATTCACATATTTTTAAAATTTTTGGTGCGGGTTATATGCGCGAAAATACGGTATGCCCATGTGAAGTGAGATAAGTAACACCAGAATATGCAAAATTCTTCAATGTATGACTGTAGCTACAGCTCAAAGCTGCTACGCTGGGCTTTCCGATTTCCATACTAGAAGACTGCTTTTTATTCACCAACCTTTCTCTAAACATTGGGGTGTAGCTTCTATGTAAGTAAAATTTGAAACTATTTGGGGGAATTTTTCTTTTAAATTTGAGGATGCGGGTGCTACATTAGCGTGGCTGTTGCACATTTTACTATGTGGTATTTATGCCAGCCTTTACTGGCATATATACAAAAGCTTGTAGTTTTTTTTTTTTTTCTTGTTTCGTTCGCTCTCCCCCTTTTTGTAGTTTTACAGTGACCGGCTGATTTAACATTCTAGATTAATGGGCAGGAAGTTGAGGGTAAAAAGATAGTACAACAGCAGCGTTGAGAAGTTGCACCCCTCAAGAAATCATGTGACAAAATGCACAGTGCTGCTCATCTCAGTGTTCTGCTCAAGGTTGTCTTGAACATAAGTAGAGCAGCAAAGCAGCAAAGACTACTGACAGTTGGTAGTACTCGCATGAGGTGCGCATGCGCTCGGAACATTACAAGATTGGTATATCTGCAATGTTTCTTGTTCTATTCATTGAAGCCTTTTTACTGTTGCTTTTGACTTGTGAAGCAACTTGAGCTGATTTGACACTGGCACAACTTATATGATTGAAATGTGAAGTGTGAGAGCTTTGTTTTCTGTAACATGTTGGACGCTACTGGTTATCCACAGGTTGCATGTGTTTGGAAGTGGAGTCACAGTGCTTAAACTGGCAACGCAAAACGACGAGAAAACGAGTGCAGAGACACGACAGTTGGTAAGTGCCCATTTCTTCCAATGCCGTTGGTTTTCTATGATGAAAATATAGATCACACCTGTTTATTTGTACATGAAGTAGATCTTAATTTCATAGGAAACTGTTAATGTACAGTGAAAGTTTATATGAAAAAAAGCTGAGAAGTAGGTCTCGTGTATAGGGCTCTGGATAGCTACTCAACACTGAGAGCAGGGAAGAAAAGAATAGGAGAAAAATGATGACAGTGATGGAGACAAGGACAGTAACACTACATCTGTATGACGAGCAGAAACACTGTTAAAGGCTACACCACTGTTTGGTGTAACTTTCAAAATGGTTCCAAGTGCCTGAGAAGCATGTTTCTGGCCTGGCTGTGGTCTCAAGGTAACTGTTTCTGACAATGGCTGATCATGGTAATATTATAAAAACGGAAAGCAAGCTATTGGCAATGCCCGTTCATATCATCTTTGTTTAGAGAATTCCATCTTGCAGTGTCTGAAGTTTCTCCTAACTGCTGTTTGTAATGTACTACAGTGTGCTGGATGAGATGGTTTTGAGAACCTCTATATATACTTGTTCACTCTAAATTCTGAATTATTTATTGATTGCCTACTCTAGACATGTGGGAACTGCCAGAATGCACGTGGGGTAACTAAACTGTTAAGATGGTACACCAGTAAGCACTGGCTTGTAAGGGTTTCTTACCCCTTTCCTCAACAGCACAAATGATAAGAGTAAAAAAAAAAAAAAGAAAGAATAAATATTGGTTGGTTGGGTTGCTCCTGCATCTTTGAGTTTGCTGTCTATATTTTCTAATTGTGAAGCAGCCCTGATATTCAAACCCTTGATTACGGTACTGATAGAGCTTTATATCTTGTATTGGCATTTCGTGCGTTTCACAACTGCAAAAGAACTGCAGCAACCAAAGCTTCAGTAACTGTTTTATTTTATTCCAGATTGACGAGCATGGTTCATTGTCAGCTGAACAACTCTCACCCCTCATTCACATTTCAGTCATATTGGCCAAAGAAAGGTGAGCACTACACTGTTGTCACATGAGTATTGAAGCAGTGAACCATCTGGAATGCTGTTATATGGTTCAGTGCTGCTTTATGACACTAAGAAAGCAGCCATAGAGGCTTCTCAACTCCTTGTGTGTTGTCTCAATGGTTTCCTTCAGTACAAGAATTTTGTCCCCCAGGCTTCAATTAATCCAGAAAATATTTTGTGCTTTTTTGAGGACATTATTGGGCTCCGCACAAGCACTCATTTATGATGTAACAAGGCAAAGAATGGCACAGGGCACCTGTCACCATGTCTTGCACCATGTCAAGTGTTTCTCTTCAACCCCGGCCCCACTATGCAATTTTCTGTTCCTCACCAAATTGCCTTGTCTTCACCTTCTGCTCCTTGATTGCTAGGAGCTGGTTTTCCATGGTGGAAAAAAAACAATAACGTCAGAAGATATTGAACTGGCACTTCCCATCACAGTTACTTTTTAATTCACGACTAAGATTACCAGCTGGGTACCATTACCAGCATATTTTGTGGCAGTGTAGTGAAATTTCCTTTCAGGTGACTCTTGGAGAAAGGCATTTGTATAGGACTACTGTCCTTTTTGAGTACACGTTGCACATATAAGACAGCTCAATGGTATGATAAACAGCCCTACCAGTGAGCTTGAGAAAATGGAAAAGCCACACACAATTACACCTGTGATCAAAAGTATGCAGACTATGGGATTTGTGAAAAAAAAAAAATCTTGGCCTCTCAGACTCACAGCCTGAAATTGATAACTTCAGTATAATGTTTGTGATATGCCAAGTCTGAACTGCAGTCTTCAGTTTCAAGTTACGTGCCAAGGCATAGAGGAAACACCTTTCTTTTTTTTTCCCCTCTTTTTTTTCTTTTTTTGCTGACCTGTTGTGAGGTGAGAAGGTGGTAAAGACTTCCGATGCTGCTCAACGAGTGTCCCGTTCTGATCTCGTCGAAAACCTCTGAGCCGCCCCCAGAGGCACCGGCAACACTCACCAACGCCGCACGCGTTCGGTGCGAACGCGGGCACACTTTTGATCATAGGTGTATTGTGTGGGGATGCGCGACTCTCACGCGTCCCCTGATGTTGTTTTCCCTGCATGGCTCGCGTCTCCTGTGGTCCGGCTTCTCCGCGTGACTAAGCGCAGGCGGCGGTCGTGGTGGTTGCGGCGCATTGAGAGAGATGGCGCGAGTGTCGTGATGCTAGCGCCACTGAACGGCGGGGTGGCTTGGGAGCAAGGGGTCGAAGGCGCTCTCTCTTGGGGTTGGGATCGGTGAGCGCTGCGGACGTCCCGCGCGAGCGCTGCTCCACGCTTAGTGAGACCGTTTCGCGTGGCTAGGGCACCGGTAAGGACGAACACGGATCGTTCGAACGTGCCACCGTTCGCGTGACCGTACATGTGAACGACTAGGCGATGCTGTCATAGCGTGGGGCGAACATATTCGTTCACTATCTGGTCGCGGTGAGTCGGAGTTCTTTGATTTGTCGCGCGCCCATGTCAATGTTCTATTGGTAGTAATTCGGCTAGCATGTATTAGTGTATGAAAGGTGCAATAAGTGCCCTTTTGATTGTTTGCACTACTGTGTTATCGTTCCTTTGTCCCAAGAGCATGTGTGAGACCCCACAATCGGTAAAATAAATTCCTGCAAGCTGTTCACTCATTCTCTTCATTGCCTCTGATGAGCCCCTGTTCACCTGCTGCGATAGGCACAAGTTAACACAGAAATAAAGCCTCAGTGCCATCCTCACCCTGCGGTTGCGTTGTGCAGTGTTTGGCCTATGGTTGTCTTTCTTCTGTAGCTTTGGTACTTGATGAGATATGCGATTCTATGAGGGAAAAAGAAGTTTGTTCAAGCCGTAGCCCCTCTTTTAGCATGTAAATATATTTGAAAAAGGAAATGGCATTGTAGTTGTGTGATTGCAAATTCGTAACAACAGGGCCAGTTACAAATTCTGCCGAAACCAATTTGCCATCATAAACTAACTTTACAGTACATTACACCTTTAACTAATATAATCATCTGGCACTAACAGCCGCACTCAGTGACTCCCAGCTTTTCATGTCCTCAATGCATATTTACTTGTTCTTCATATTAATAATGACTGGAATTTTTGGCCACATCTGTTGTTCCTTATTAATGATGCTTCCTATTAGCCTTCATACGTGCTTCAATATGGGTTTTTATTGGATCTGAACAACATTCACAGTGTACTACAAATGAATAAATAAGCAACAAAACAAATGACTAAATGAATGCATCTGTGTTTTATTGTCCAGGTTAATTTGTGCTGAGCAGAAGGGCTTGGTATGCAGGGACGACTCTGTTGAAGGCCTCAGTTTTTACCCAAACCTGTTCCTGGAGAAGGTGGACTAAATGGTTGTCTGTTCTTCGTGTACTTGGGTGAATGTAAAGATGTGTGCAAAACTGATAAAGTGTTTCTGTTGACAGTGTTGTTTCCCTCCTCATTTTTTATTGGTATTGCAGAGCCTTGACTAGTGTCATTTCTTTACTGGCCTAAAGGCTGAAATAAGGTAACAGATACAGCTTGTATACGTGGAAGAATACAATGACCAACTAAACAGGCATGTGTTCATGCCCTTACAGCTCTCTTATGACTTTGTTTAAATGCTGTTATGTTCCACATATTGTGCCAGGCCTCGCAACTGAAGCCTTAAACACCTGACACTACTCTTCATCCTTGGGTTGGCCAGGATAAACAAAGAAAACCTTCATTAATGCAGCTAGATGTCCCTAAACGACAGAGGAAAGCAACAATTTACAATCTGATTCCTGAGACACTTCCCTGGGCCTGTAGAAAGCTGGCGAAATACCACATTCACATGGATATAGCGTGAGACATAATTTCCCCCCATTGACAAATTATCAGCTCTTTAAAGCAGCTAGTGTTATATTCGGAACCATGCTCCGAATACACTTTTTCTCTCCCCATATACAGGGTGTGCCAGCTAAATGTAGCCTATGTTTTAAAAATGTCAGAGTTTCGCCCAGTAGCGCACCCAGGATTTCAGCCAGCGGGGGGTTGACAGTTTGCCAATACCATCTAACCAGCACTAATTTCGATTTCTTCACGGGAAATTGTCAAAAAAATGAGCTTTTTGCGAGTGTGCAGACGATTGCGCGTCTTACATCTTAGTTGCAGTACTCAAATGCGTAAGGAAAGAAAAGGGGTTAAACAAAAGGGGGGGGGGGGTTAAGTCGGCCTCAGGGGGGGTTTACAACCCCCGAATCCCCCCCCCGTCGGTGCGCCACTGGTTTCGCCCTAAGGGCGAAGCAATGAATGCGATAGCAACACAGCAATGTCATACGCAGTAAGGTGAGCGGCTTTGGTAGCAATATGAATTGTAGTAAACATGAGCTGATTAAGTAAGCAGGTGTGCTGCGGCGTAAGTAGAGAGACTCGATGACCACGAGAAGGCGCGTGTGAAACGGTGGTGTTGGTGAGAAGCGCTTCCCGTGGGCAGTGCATGCGAAGGGACACACCTGTAGCGCTGCACTGCCGATCCGGGCGGCATCGCATGTGTAGCGTGCGTTGGAAAATGTGGCCCGACTATTACTAATTGAATGAACAAGCGTGGTGTGAGCGCGCACAAACAAACATGAATAGATCACACTGAAGGACTGCAGACAACGACTGTCAAAACGCTGGCAGCAAGCGCATACGGCGAAGCTAGGTACGGTCTATCGCTTCAACGGAAACAGCGGCGAATGCACGGCGCATAAAGGTCAGAGCCGTGTGGAGATAAGAGACGAAGCGGGCGAGCGACGAGCGCGTTTGTTGGCAGAGCAAAAGTGCCCCCCCCCCCCCCCCCGCTCCCTCCGGCGCTGGCTTCCCGCTTCCTTGCGGGAGATTGAGTGCGTTCGCTCTCCGTGATAGCGCGCGTCCCCGCACGCTTCCGCTCGGGCATACGGCCGGCGGCGGAGATTTTATCTATAATGAACCTAACGGCGACGACGACGGCAGAAATCCGGTTGAAGTGTCCATATAATTGCTATCGCAATAAAACGACGGGGTGTGCTAGGAGGCTCAAACCAACTCAGTGGTGTTGAGGATTGCGTGTCCGAGTCTGCGGTATTTTTTTCGTTTTGCAAAGTCAATTAATTAGTATAACCTAATTGCCTAACTTTTGAAATATTGGCTTCTCCTAGAAAGTGCCAATACGAAAGCTGTAGACAACATTTAAAAATGGCTGACTGCAGTGTTTGCAACCAAGTATCATTGATGGAGCTTCTTGTAATTGCCTTAAAAAAAGCGCGCGATATAGAAAAACAAGCGCTTGATAGCACCACTATTTCAGCGCCCCCAGACGACCGACCAGTAAAGGACATTGTTTGCATGCCTTTTTCGAGACTCGCTCGCGTGCCCTACACGATCGGGCACACAGAGCGAGCGGCCGGCGGTGATGATGTGTCGCGCTTCGAGGTGACCTGGCATAAACATATCATTCGCTCCACTTGTGGAATGAAGCCCGAACAGACAAAGCAAGAAAAAAATACATAAATAAAAAAAAATAAAGAAGTTTAGGCTTGAGTGAATGTTGAGGGCAGAACTCTTTAATCGGGAGGAAAATGCAATTGTCATGTTCTTCTATTCGTTCGCGATCGTATCTTACTAGCGGTGGCGCGCACCTTGCGGCCACCGGAAATGCCAAGTCCATCCTGGAAACTGTTGTATAGATATGCGGATTAAGTTTCTTGATCGGTCGTCTGGGAGCGCTGAAATGATGGTGCTATGACGTGCTTGGTTTTGTATTTCGCGGGCTTTCTTTAAATGCAATTACATGAAGCTCTATCAATGGTACATAGTTGCAAACACTTCAGTCGGCCATTTTTAAATTTGATCTACAGTTTACGTATTGGCAATTTCTTGGTGAAGCCAATATTGAAAAAGTGAGGCAATTAGTTTATACTAAAATTGATTTTGCGAAACGAAAAAAATCCACAGACTAGGGCACGTGATCCTCAACACCACTGAGTTGTTTTGAGCCACACTCCGTCGTTATTAAAACATTGACTACTTTTAGCTGGGACACCCTGTATATTCTACCCTTCATTATGCGGTGATCTCTATCACTAGACGACTTAGCTGAGCAGGGAAGCCACATTCATAATTTAGGCAGTAAGTCTGACTCACTTATAACGACCGCAGATGTAATGATCGATAGGTTATAACGACCATATTTTAGAGCACCTATGGTTTTTCTATCCTACCTATTGAAGCTGTGTCCAGATACAATGAACATTTTTTAAAGCGCTGTACCTTTAAAAAGAACACTTCAAACACGGCCATGATAAAAATATGGCACACGCCAAGTGAAAACAAAACAAGCCTCCCTCTGAACCACGAGAGGGGGGCCCCGCTCTAGTCCAACCACGCTGAAGATACGACCTGGATGAGCGAGCACCGCGTGCAGATTTCGGAAGCAGCTGGCATTGCCATTGTTACTGTCAGTCTTCACGCTGCTCAAGTCGGCGTAAACGGAGCCCTGCGCATCGCTCCGCGAAGGTGCACAGGCTCGGCAGTTACTCTACGCCGTTATCTACAGATCATGCGTTAACACTTTTTTTAAGTCGTTGCTGATAAGCGATCGCGATGACACCCAACCTTTCAAACTTGGTACTTTTTAGACTGAAATGCCACATAAAATGTAACTTCACAGCTCTCGGCGCACTCAGCCTCGGATGTTTGATGTGCAGCCATAAGGCCTTATAACGGCAAGACATATTCAAAATGGTGCGGCATTTGTGCCGCAGTAGTTTCCGCTAGAGTTTAGTAAATGCTTCCAGCCAGCTAGAATCGTTCTCGTACTCAAAATGATGGTGTACAAGAATCCCCCCAAGTCACGCCGATTGTAAAATAATCCTGATCGAGCTCTCGCGAAGAAAAATGGCGACTGTGCTTGCGGTTTCGAAATGACAGGATATATCCGAATTGGGCAACGTTTTGAAACAACTACGACACCATATTTCGTTCTTTATAGGATGGCGTTACGCACGAGTTAGGTGGAGTTTAAACGGAAATTCGCACTACCGTAAGAAATGAAATGTAGGTTGAGTTTCTTTCAAAATAAATTTATCTGAAAAGTGCCCCTTTGTATCATTGTGGTTCTTGGCGTAATTTCAATTGCCTGGTCACTAGTAGCAAAGAAATTAAAAACAAAGCCGACCAACCCTTAAAAACAACCAACACGGAGTGAAATGGTGCAAGTCGACTTTCACTGAAAACTTTGTTCCATGGCTGCTACGCTGTTCATGCTAAACTTCAGGGCGCTGTGGAGGATTTCTTCACGGGCATCGTACACGAGTTATCCAGGTAGCGTCAGATTCGATTCATTCCAAAGGCAGTTCAATTCGCTCGTAAGCACACAGCAAACATCGCTTCACGAAGCAAAAAAGTCGCAGTTGCGCCCGAAAGGCAAAGCATCGATTGCGATAGCAATTCAGTGGACAGCTATAAAAAGATAGTTTTATCGGCCGTATGAACTTGTAAACATAAGCACACTAACTAAATTAACAAGCATGGTGTCACTCGCGCACACGCAAACATGAATTCGCATCGCACTTGATGACTGCGGGAACTCGCTTTCAAAACGCTGGAGTGAGTGAGCGCAGCAACAGCAGCGAGCGAATTGAGCTTCGTGCCGGTGCTCGCAGGGAAGGCGAACTCTGTATCCGCCGCAGATGGCTTTAAGATACGCGGTCGCTCACGGCGCAGAACGCGCACCTCCCCTCCCCCCGGAGCCTTCCGTCCCGGCGGGAGCGCGCGGTCGCAGTAAAGCGCAGCCCATCCAACTCCCTCCGGAGCGTTGTGCGCGACTGGGAGACTGCGACTGCGCGCTTCCCGCTTCCCGCCCTTGTGTGCGCGAGTCGCGATTTCCACACCGTCGCATGCTTTCACTCGCGGCGAGGATTTTATCGCCCGTGGACTTTATACGAAACCTCACGGCGATGATGACGACGACGGCAGAAATTCGCCTTGAGTGTCCATATAATTGCTATCGCAATAAAAAGATTGATTATCGCCGGATGGGATGTTCGCGCATTGTGATAAGACAGCGGAACACTGTCACTAATTTTTTGCACGTTTTGAAGGGTGAGTCCATATATAACGAACTACTGATATAACGACCACTTTTCGCTTCTAGAACTGTCGAGTTCGCTATAAACGGGTTCGACTATACAGATGGGCGGGAGCGGGCGCTCGTTTGCAGGGAAGCTGACCCCTCGCGAATTCGAAGTTTAAGAAACACAAGAGAAAGGTATACAGAACTAGCGTGCATCGTATCACGCATGATGTGAAAAACCATTTTGACAATCGCATGCTGCGTACAACACCCGAATCTTTGTAAAAGAATGCTGGCTCTCCCGTAATCGAGAGAATTGTAAGCATGAAATGGCTACCATATGGCGTCTTTTACTACCATGCATGGTGCCACCGCCTTCAACAGCTTTGCTTCTTCCAACAGTGCAGCGCGCTCAGCATCTATCGCTACTTAATATTTCGTCTTGGCGGGGACCGCTCACGACTCACGGACCGCTGGCGTTCAAAAGAGCACAGGCAACCCTGTCTCAAGCCCAAAAGATGTATGGTGCCCTCTACCTGCCTTTTGAACATCGATATTAGAAACGACACAAATAAAACTTCAGCGTACTAGAAGTTACAGCTTGAGTGATATCGTTAAAAAACATTAGAAATAAATCGGAAACAATATTTTTTTGCAACTTGTTTGGGAAGTAACTAGCTTATGCAATGCGGTCCTGTACAAAGGGTTGAGGGCCAGAGACCGCATTTTCTTAACTTTTAACTGGTTGCCCGGATGATGTCGTTTTGTTCTCGCAACGATGCCCGAGTGTTTTTGTTTGAGCGCCCGGATATTCTCGTGTGAGTGCCCGGATAACGGCTCTGGATTTTGGCTCAAGGTCACTTGAAAGTCGCTGACAACGGGAGCTAAAGGCATTTCATGCTTAAAACAGTCTCCATTCACGGATGTACGAATCGTCCACGTCGTACCTTCGGCCAGAGGCTCTGTTTCCCACCTTTTCGGCGAAGCCGATGGCGTAGAAATTAACCCTAACGCTAGTTTTACGGCAGCGTGGCTTACGCTGCGGTGAAAGCACACCTCGAGATGAAATTCGCGCTACCGGGAAACGCGCATATAGCCCGCATCCCTATTTACTGTTAATTTTTTTTAATATTTTCAACGCGGCGCTAAACAGTAACATTGGTGGCCGGCACCTGGCGAAACAGCACTGGTTAGGCCTAACAATTAACCAAATCAGGCGCGGTGGTGGACGGAAAACTAGGAAGTTTGCCGCCCACCGGTGCACCATGCGTGGGGGCAAGGCCGAGGACCCCAAAAGCAGCCAGCGTGTCTACCAAGTTCGTACGTGCGCTAACCGAACTGTACGGGTTAAGCTCGCGTGTCGACCAAAAGCCTCAAGCTGAAATTGCGCAACACAGCGTAAACTGCCGGCGCCGCGCCGTCACAGTCGCGCTTTACAGCATCGCTATGACGCTCGACGGACGAAGGCAGTGCAACACGCCCCCGGGGCCTCAACCATAGCAAAATTTTTAGTCTGAAGCAAAACAGTGAACACGAGCCTGTAACTGGAGTTGTAAGAAAAGTTCAACTAGCACTTTTGCGAAAATGTTTGAATAACGGCACTTTGAAAATAATCTGACTTCAGAGATGAACCCGTTTTCTTTTTTCTTTTGACAAGAACATTTTGTTTTATTTGTCAACATGTGACACTTGTGTCAAGGTTTTATGCGCAAATCCACAACTATTCGAACCTATTCGCTTCGACTTCGCTTCGAACCAAAACAAATATAATTATATTCACACAAGCTTACTCATAAGAGATTTTTTGTAATAGCGTACCCAAAGCGTACGCTAATCCACCCCGACAGAAAATAACACAACAGTTTAGGGTCTATGCACGCGCAGTGTCAATGACCCTACTCTTAGGACACGCAAGCTGGCGGATCCGGGGAAGGCTTCCCCCATCCTAAACGACTTCGGCCGCGCCTGTGTATGTGTGTGTGTGATAGACTGTGGTTCTCGCAAGTTATAGTTATAAAAGTTACTATAACATACTAGCCGCATGAAGATAACGCAATATTTGTGGATTTCCCGCAGAAAATGTGTCGCAAAAGGTCGCGGGATCAAATTACAGCCGCGGTGGGCGCATTTCGGTGGGGGCGAAATGCAAAAAATGCCCGTTTACCGTGCATTGGGGCAGGTTACAGAACCCCAGGTGGTCAAAAATCCTGAGTCCCGCACTGCAGCGTGCTTCATAATCAAATCGTGGTTCTGCATGGCACGTAAATAACCCAGAATTATTTTGAATATCTCGCAGCGTCTCGTAGAACTTTTGAGGCTCTTTCAACGGCGAATGTCTAATCGGATATAATCGAGTGATATAATCCCCAAAATTCATATATCTTAGGTGATGACATGTAAGGGGAACGTTTATTATTATTTTTTTTTTCTGTGTTGTCAAAAGTCCTTCACGTGATACGTTTGTGGCCGCGTTGTATGCAGGCAAGTAGTATGCAAGCAATCCCACTGCAAATGGCTGATGTGAAGTATTCGGAATTTTAGTAAGCTGCTGCCCCTGTGCAGTTTTAGGAAATACTGTGCAGAGTAGTATGCTTTAATGTGATCTTTAAATTATTACAACTACTTAATTACCATTACTGATGTTGAACGCATCAACTGAAAAACGGGCCTTGGTACCAGTTTTGTAAAACCTACAGACAACTTTGTTAATGCCACGGAAACAATAAAATAATAGAGATTTTTAGCGTGTCTGGTATTCGGGTAAACACAAGCGGACTGGGCGTTTTACCGGATGCGCGGAGGCGCAAACGTGAACGTCCTGCACGGTGCCCAGCCACCTGGTGGTGCAGAGCTCAATCAGACAAACACAGAGCTAATTTAGAAGGGTGGCAGTTTGGGCTAGTTGGTATTCCAGAGCTAATATTGCAATAATCAAGTCTATTCTATTTCGCTGCTGGTATAAATGTTCAGAAATGGCGTAATTGTGTTGCTGCCGTAACATTATACCAGCAGCAAAGTAAAACACACTTAGTAACTGCAATATTAGTGGTGTTTGTGTGGTTGAGCTTTTCGCCACCAGGTGACTGCACCGTGCAGGCCGCTCTAGAGTTACTGTATATGCTCCCTACGGGAGCTACCTTTGGTAGCATATACAGTAACTCTAGGCCGCTCACGTTTACGCCTCTGCCCCTCTGGTAAATCGCCCGGTCCGCCTGCGTTTACCGAATACCAGACAAGCTATAACTCTCTAATGCTCTTCTTAGATTTTTTTTTCTCTTGTATTTAGCTTACAAACCAACTTTCGGCCACGTAATGTCTTGCCTTTCGCCTTTTATCTCCACTCGAGCATCTTTAATTAAGCTCGAGGAAATCGGGGCCGGCCGGGGATTAAAAAAAAAAAAAAAAACGACCCCCCCCCCCCCCCCCCCGTCCCCCCGGGGAATTCGGTTTTCGTGTTGAAGTCAATGAGGCTTACACGTCTAAGACAGGGCGACCTTCAGGTCGTAATAGGGGAACTTTCTGCGTCTTAAACTGAAGTTCACATTAAGGCCCGGTTTAATGTGCTCTCCATGGTTCTTTCTGAGCAGTATTCGCGAACCGTTTTCTAAAAGGACGTGCTTTCTTCAGTGGTGCGTTGCTGACAAATACAAGAAAGGACACATTTGACGCGTTTTAAAGAGACAGTGAAATTTTTTATTGCGCATAAGAGAAGGAAAAGAGCTGGATGGACCCCTAGTCTGGGGTCCCCATGTCGATTTCGGCAACCTCGCGGGCCTATTGGATTAGGGCCCGTCGCGGAGGGAATCTTACCACAGCTCTTCGGTGCAAAGTAAGTGCATGATGAACTACAGGGGAGGGAATATGGCGTTTTTGAAAAGGCCTGGACAGACCTCAAAGCAAATATACCGGTGTGGTACGTTGGAGAAAATATGGCGTGCGGGCCCCACACAACTTTGCCTACGGTTGGCAAGGATATCCGGCTTTGCTCTCGCTAGATTTGCATATACTTTGGACGAACGCCTGTCCGGACAAAGTTAATTTATGAAAAAGGACTGCTAGTAACCGTGACGCGCGATTTTTCGACCAGCCTCCTTCTCACTCGTCCTTCACTTCATTTACTACCCACGTCGGTTCCCGCACAATCTCGTCGTAACCGTGTACGCTGATGGCGACGACATTGCACTAAGCATGGAACCTCTTCGGTGCCTCGGCCCGCGGCAAGCTGCCGAAAAGTTCCAGCGCGCGCCGCAAGAAGCCGTTAATCGAGCGCAACGATGTCGTAACCGGCTTTTCAGATCCAATCAGGGCGCGTGTAACGTGCCACTCCGCGTGTTAGCCTACCGCCACCCACTTCTGCCGGCCACCACGTGCAGATGGCGCTGCGACCCGTTCTGCATCAGACCGCTACCGGCCTTACACATCGGTTCGTTGCATACTCTAGCCATGCATCATTTATCCCGGACGGCGGCGGTGGTGGATCGAGCACTCGAAACGTGGCTGGCGGTGCGAACGGGCAAATTTATGGTCCGCGCGGTTGTTTGTGCAAGTGTAGGGGAAAGTGCGGTAGACCGCTCATCGCCGGCCAGTGGTTCCGGTAGCAGTGTCGGACGCCGCCGTGAATCTTTAATCGACGGACCGGTTAACGGTCTCTTAACGCCTTCGTTCCGCGGCCAATTATACGCGGCCACCCATTCCGCACGCCGCCGACCACCAAAGAGAGGGGTGGGAGTGGGGGATGGCGACCCCGTATACTCCGTTTCACGACACATAGGGCTGGTCAGCGCCAAAGAGAACTTTGTTGCTACTTGCTGCGAGATTAACGAACCTGTTTCTCCAACCGCCGACCGGCCTGCTTTAGGAGAAAGTTCGCGGAGGGCAGCTTAAAGTTAAGTCGAATATGGAGTTATCTCTACCGGCTGGCGACTCTTGCGGCGCTATTATGTTCGGGTAGGAGGCAATGTATAGTCGACTTCCCTGTTTTTGAGTGAAAAATGAACGAGGATGCTCACCCTTGAAGCAAACGTATAGTGAATTTTTGAAATAGGTTAGTAGGCACAGATGAATCGCATTGTCAACTGAAGACGAACCCTTAAAACGCGCAAGGATTTTCTCGAGCGATATTTTGCTGATGCTGTCATAAAGATCACACACACCTGCAGAAGTTCGCGTGAAGACTGTCGTAGACTCCGAGAAAGCTCTCCGCCGGCTTCTGCGGTGCCCACCCGCTTGCGAGATTCATTGAAATCATAGTAATGAAGTGCAGATTTTAGGATTTCAGCACACATTCTTTATGTCTCGTATTAGTATATATACGTCTTCTTGGTTCCTGTAAAGTTTGTTTTACCTCAACGTGTCTTCTCGTCTGTCTGTGGTGATCGCTTGAAAATAGCCCATAGACTTCTGCATCACGGGCGTGGATGAGCCCATTAACAGCTGACGCTCTCAACTTCGATCACGAAGTAGCTTGCTTTGGCCTCATTCTGCCACTCTTGCGCGCCGTACTGCCTCAACATTACATTAATCTCAACCGCGCGTTCGCGCACCACCACAGGCTCTTTGGAAGGCATCGTCACCTCTGTACTTCTCTACGCGAGCCAGATAATTAAAACTACATAATGGGGACGCTGTGGCATACCAACACTAGAACAGGAAACTGCAATTACCACACTAAAACATTCAAAATGGCCCTTCCCGCTAGTGGCTTCATTGTGATTTTTAAAGAAACCACCGCGGCGGCTCTGTGCCTATGGCGTTCTGCTGCTGAGCACGAGGTCGTGGGTTCGATTCCCGGACGCGGCACGCGCATTTCAGAAGGGCCGGAACGTCACAGCGCTTATGAATTTTGAATTAGGCGCACATGATATGACCCCAGGTGATCAAAATTAGTGCGGAGTCCTCCACTAAGGCGTCTCTCATAGCCACAGTACGTGTTTATTTGACTGTAACGGACGTTAAACTCTGCGAAATAATCGTTTTTGAAAGAAAGAGCGTAAAGAATTTTTCAGTCGCCAAATAAAACCATCACAATCACTCACTGTTTTTCGCCATCTTGTGTTAACGCAGAAGAGGTGGACTGTAAACTGTCGCGAAATATTTGTAAGATTTTTCGAGTAATGAGCTCGAACTGCACACGAACACGGAGGTTTTATTTGCTGTGGATGTTAATATAAGAGCATGGTCCCGCCTCGCTTTTTGTCGTGGAAGGCGCCGAAGATATAAGGTCTCGTCGTGTATAGTGGCGAAAAAACAATATCTTAATTCCGTATTTAAGGTGAATTTAAACCGCCAAGTAGTGGCATGCTTGCCACAGCTGCCCGATAAGTTCGCGGCCCGACACCGGAGAGGTACTAGCGAAGGAATGAAACTGTCGCCATAAACAAAAATTGCTGCGATTTCATTTCAAAAAAATAAAAAAAAATAAAAGGAAAATGTCAATTCCACTAGATGGTAGTCAAGCGTGCAGCGGCGCAGTCTAGGCGAAAGCACTGCTGATTACCGAATATTTTATCCATGAAAATTAAAAAAAAAATACGCCAATGCGAGAGACAAATGGTGAAGCCCTTGAAATCCCCGCACCAGCTTCTTTTGAGGTCATAGATTTTGGCGGCCTCTGTGAATGCTTGTAAGTTGCCTGCTGATAAAGGCGGATTGCATTACATTGCATTCTAAAATAAAATATCGTCTCGATCTCACTTTTGTGGACTTCTGCACAATAACGGATCCCGAAACTGGGAAAATATCCCTTAAAGTATGGCTTTGCCACGTTAATAAGCATGGTGAGAGGAAGCCGACCAATTTCTTAAAATGGCATGGCGTTTTGCCTCGTTCGCTTTAGAACTTCTATGAGCCCTAGGTTCAGCTCTGCCACTCTAACAAGCATAGTGAGGAGAAGCCGATTTTTTTCTAAGGTTTCCGTTTGTGCGGTCGCGAACTTTTTAAAGTTCAGTTTGGCCGCTTTTATAGCGCGTTGAGAACCAGCTGACCATTTTTTAAAGACGTCCTGACATGTGTGACGCGCTTGTGAACGTTTAAATGAGAGAGATGAAAGAAAAGGTAGGGAAGTTGGCCAGACTCGCGTCCTGTTAAGCTTGAAGTTTGGCTTTCCCCGTTATCTGGCACGGTGAAGCGAAGCCGACCATTTTACTGAGGTTTCTTGACATGCCCAGTTCGCTCGTAAGGGACTGCTTGTAATGCACCGTAGAAAGGCTGCTGACTGCACTGTAGCTGTCTATACCACGGCGAACACCTAAACATCGGGCAGCAGTAGTGCAAGGAAAGGAGAACGGTTGAAAAGAGAACCGAGAGACAGACAGGATGTAAAAAGGGACCTGGCAGCTCCGCGTGCACTAACTTCTTGCTAAGCACACGCCTTGCTCAACTTCTTGCTAAGCACTATCTTCTTGCTCAGCTGGATGGCCAAATGCTGAACGACTTAACGAAGTATCTTTCTGAGGAAAATGGCTGCATCGCTTGATGTATTAGGTGCAGATCATTGCCTGTTGGCAGTATCAGTCTGTCCGATCAAGCCAACGCCGCTGTCGTTCGCGATTTATGCTTCCTCCAGATTTATGCTTCGCAGCGCGTGGGGTGGCAACTTATGTGACGGATGCAAACTCGTCTAAAGAGTGGCGGACGATGGTGTCGACGAGGTGCTCGAACTGCTTGACAGCGAAGCCGGTATTGCGAGAAACGATGCAGAGCTCGCGTCTTCGTGCCAGCGCGAGGATGACGGGCTGTCGCGCGGGTCTCGGAAAGCGGCCACCGATGCGGCTTCTGGTGACAGGTTTCGCCGGGATCGTTCGGTCTCGATGACGAATGCCCGACGAGCAACGCCGTCGACAGCCGGTTCCGCCGCAAACCGCTCGCCGCGTGGGCAAACACAGCACCGGGAGCGAGGAGCCTTTGGGCACGGGGTTCCTGCGACGACAAATCAAGATGGGTCGCTCCCCCAGGCGCCATAGCGCTTCGGCCGGCGATTGCAAGCGGCGTTGCACTATTCTGCCTGCCTCCCGGCAAACCGACCGACAGGGCCGCGCCGGTGGGCGACCGACCGACGAGAGACCATTCGTCGCGGAAGTGCGCAGGCAGTGAGCGCGCCCTTCATATTTGTTCGTCGCGCATGAATTCTTTAGAAGGCGAGAAGGGTGATACTGCTACGGGGGTTGCGGTGTGTGGGTGGCACACGCCAGTTTTGCCGGGAGACGCTTCGAGGAGGGAGGCCGGTGGAAGGTACAGAGAGGCACGCGGTTGACGCGACGTGGTGGTGTCGTCTTGTAGCTTCTTCTCTTCGGCGTTCGTGCCACCCCGTCGAGCGCTATATTGCCTTTGATGCTTGTTGAGCGGCCCCGCGAATTGAGTGGGATGGATCGAGGGGAGGACTCGTAGAGGGTGCCAGTCGCGGAACGAATGGAAAAAGGTACAAGAAAGAAACGGCTGGGATTTGCAGCAGCGTCGTGGTCTTGTCCGGGTTTATTGAGATTAGTCTCGTGGCCCCCTTCGTCGTCGGCGTCATCATCCATGGTCTTGATTTGCGGTGGTCTACTCTCACGTTCTTTATTTATTTTCTCTGGGACTGTCGAGAGACGCGGGACGCTGGTTGTGAGTTCCAACAGGTAGTAAGCATGTATATCGGGCGAACGTCCCTGCTCTTCTCTCTTGTAGAGACACGTGTAGTGTCGTCGAGGGAAGCATCATCAAAATCCGATGCGGGGAGAAACGCGCCTGAAAACGGCTCTTTTGTCACTTTTTTTTTCTGAACGGCGTGCGACCCACGCAGCGCTAGAGAAGACGCATCTCTCTGGCAAAGTATAAAGAAGCCACGACGAATTTCTCTTCTGGGGCGTGCCGACGAGAACGAAGTGGTTCGGCCGCTGTAAAAAGAATCGATTGCGGCGTCAGAGAGCGGTTTCCGGCCGTAATGCTGCATAGTTGAGACAGATTACTTCTTTTTGTGGCCGTTTCTCGCAAGGACACTGGAGCAGTACATTGCTGTTCTGTGCTTGTCATTGTGTTTGGGAATATCACAGATCAATGGCGTGATGGTACTATAGATCTAGGGGTTACAGCGGTGCTTCTGTATTACATCTTACCTAATAGAGAAAAGTGAAGTTGCCTTGTGGTTAGAGGCCGGCGCCAAAAGTTGGTGTCGAGATATAGTTCGCAAAGTGGTGAAAGTAACTTTCTTTTCAATCTCGATCGTTTGCTCTCCGCGCGGTGTCCTCTACATAAGTTTGTCTTGTATGCGAAAAATATAAATAAAGCAGATGATTTAACTGTATCAGCTTGCAACCAAGAGCCAAATGAAGTTTTATTTCGCTTTCTTTTCTTCATCACGTTTTAAACATTGTTTTCTTGAACACGCAGTAATCGTGGGCAATTACCAGAGCACCGCCGCTTCTCGCCGGTCGCTGGGCGTGTTTACTTCGGCGACAAAAGCATCATCACTGTCTCAGATAAGCATGCGGTAGGCACAAGTAAAAATACATGGTCTCCCTCCGCACCTTGCGTCGGTGGCGCAGATTGGATCGCCTGCGATGCAGATGTCCTTAATGAAACCGCAGGATTATGATGCACGCGAGGCTCCAAGTTTATATCGGTCGATCCGGCGTCCCGTAATACTTCCAAGCTACAGCTATGAGTTGCCGCTATACCAAGCCTGTCGGGTGAAGAACAACAACAACGAAAAAAAAAAAAAATATCCGGAGCGCTTCAGAGAAAAACAACTCAAGTGCCGCGGAACATATCAAGCTTGTCCCCAAAGCGTGCAGCGCACATGCGCACATGGATAGTTTTGCGACCACCATAATTGTCCGGCAGCTTTTCTTTCTTTTTTTTTTCTTGAGTACGCCTTCCGCCCTTTCATGTTCATCGTAATCAGGTTCTCTAAGCGTCAGTAAATAAAGTGCGTAGCAAGAGTAAGAAGAAATTAAAAAAAAAAGAAAAAAAAGGGAAAAAGAAGGACAACGTTTCTGTTGTTGCTATTGCGCTTGTTGTGTTTGTGACACTCGCTTGACCATGTTCATTTGGGTGTGGCGCGATAACAGGGGATTAATAAAGGGCGTCCAGCGATCGCGCGGCACCAAACCTTTCCGCAGGCCGGGTCGCACAACAATCTTGATAATGCTCCTCCTTTTTAGTGTATGTATATTTTTCTGGTCGTGCTCTATACGCTATATGAGGCCGTTTAGCTAAAAACGAGGGAAAAAAAGTACAGGTTTATCGGTGAAAAGTCCCTTACGAACGGCTAATTAAACCGGCTCGCTCTCGTAAGGACAAAACGAGAACGTGTTTCGGGGATTTACGGCGAGCACAATGTTGTTGTTGTTGTTGTTGTTGCTGCTGCCTCAAAATGCACAATGTTTATAATTTGTTTTTCGTTGTCTTTTTTTTTCTTTTTGAGCGAGAGTGGTCATTGCAAGGATGGTTTTGTGCACGAATGCTTACACCTTGTTGGAGTGTTGAACCCCTATCAGACGGAACGCGGAACTGAATAGAACAGGCCTGTTTTAGATGGATAGAACCATACTGACACTCAGTTTGGTTTGGTTTGGTTTGGTGCCTAATATACGGCACAACCCACTACGGGGAATCGGCCATGAATCGGGTGGTAGTAGGTATCAAAGGAAAGAATACTTAAATAGGATTTTCTAATTGAAGAATGAGATAGTGTTGTAAATGAATACAGATCGTTAATAATAATTTTAATGCTATATTAGTTGAAAATTTGAACTTAATATTTTTGTTTTCATGTCGAATAAAATAAAACTGATGAAATAACTATGGCAGTCTCATTGTTTCACTTACAAAATTAAATATGACATCACATACGGTTCCTATTGCAATGTCCTAGTGCCGACACCCCCAGAGACAGTATAACAGGTAAGGGCTAATCCAAGTTCGCAGAGGGGACCTTCTAGAAGTCGTTTTATATGAACGGTGAAGCTACGACACTTTATAAAGATGTGATCCATAGTTTCGGGTTCGTTGCAATAAAAACAATGAGAGGAAGGTGCCAAACCAGACCCATGGGAATAAAAGTTAAGCACTAGTATTCGGCAACGCATTCGCGTAAATGAAACTTCAAATTTTCTTGTTGAACGCCATCTAATGTGCCAAGGAAATCTCAGGTGCTGAAAATAGACGTTATTTAATACACATAATTTGGCATGTTCTTCTTGGACGTAATTTTTTAAAAATCTTATAGAAGTGATGAACGCTGAAGGTCTTAGGATCCTCAGTACCGGGCTGCTAGTGCGTCTGCTGACTCGTTTAAAGTGAGTTCCGTATGCCCTGGTACCCATACTAGATGGATGAGGCGGAAATGATGGGGGATAGATAAAATTCCCGGATAATAAAATTCTCGGAGGAATAAAATTTGCGGAGAATAATAGATGAATTGGGCAGTGATAAAGCAGAACAAACGAATAAGGAGTCGGTTATGATTACGGCTGAAGAAATAAATATGGGAAGTTTTTGTAGAGTTAGGATGATCACCAGTAACTCTGCCTGAAATATTGGTGTAAAATCGGGCAGAGTAAGAGAGGAAGACCAATTTAATGATGACGAAAAAATGCCCACTCCTGCCATCTCTTTACTGACAGAAGCACCTGGCTATTACTGCATTTATTTGGAGGTAACAGCCCTTTTAGGTATCTAACAGGCAGAAGCTCTGCGTTATTAGGAAATATAGAATTGAATTCAACTTTTACTGTCGCAGTAGGTAAATTTGGAAAAGCCACACCACAGTTTAATACTTGTAATGGCTCTAATAGCTTCTGCACAAATACTACCTGCAGACAATGCAGTCTGGACCATTGATTATCAAAGAATTCAGTCAGCTTCCGCATAGACCCATAGCAGGAGCCTCTCTGGAGAGAAGCATAGATGTTCAGTAATGTTTGGACTGCCAGTATATAAAATCACGTTTGAAGAGTAGGTGTGCTATTAAAGCAAAGCTTTGTTTGCCTCTTCCCTTTTATTGCGATGGCAATTATATGGTACTCCAAGCGGATTTCTGCCGTCGCCGTCGCCGTGAGGTACCGTATAAAGTCCAAGGGCGATAAAATCGTTGCCGCGCGCCATATGCTGTATATGCGAGTGAAAGCGCGCGAGGGACGTGCGCTTTAACGGAGAGTGAACGCACGGCGGGGAGCAAACGCGACGTCTCCGTCGTGCGAAAGGCCGTGGGGAGATGGGAGGGAGGGAGGGGAGGCGACGTTAGGCTCCAAACCAACTGCGCATTTACAAACCCGGCGCAAGTGGACCTGACGATTCAATCTCGCGCGCGAAAGGAGGAAAGCGGGAAGGCAGCGCGGGAGGGAGGGGGTACGGCTTCTACTCTGTAATCAACTGCGCACTTGTACTTACGCGGCTGCCACCCGCCGTGGTTGCTCAGTGGCTATGGTGTTGGGCTGCTGAGCATGAGGTCGCGGGATCGAATCCCGGCCACGGCGGCCGCATTTCGATTGGGGTGAAATGCGAAAACACCCGTGTACTTAGATTTAGGTGCACGTTAAAGAACCCCAGGTGGTCCAAATTTTCGGAGTCCCCCACTACGGCGTGCCTCATAATCAAATCGTGGTTTTGGCACGTAAAACCCCATATTTTTTTTGCGCGGCTGCGAGCGGTGACGTACACCGTATTTTGAAAGCGATCTGCACACAGCTCCTACCTTTGTATGTGCTGTGCTTTTGCCGTTCAGTTTCCGTTGAAGCGATGGACTGCACGAACCTTCGCTCGCTGCTGCGCCGCGCTTGCCCATGCCAGCGTTTTGACAGCGGTTTTCTGCGGTCATCGAGTGAGATCTATTCATGTTTGCTTGTGCGTGCTGACACCATGCTATTTAATTCAGTTAGTAAGTGAATGGACCCAAGTTTATGCAGCCGATAAAACTACTATCCTTACTCCGTATGGCTCTCTACTAATTTGCTATCGCAATTGATGCTTTGTCTTTCAGGCGAAACTGCGACTTTTATTTTGCGGTTGCTGGATGCCTGTTGTTTTACCGTTTATACAACTTGGGTCACTGGGTCCAAATAAACAACTTTGGACACTGGGTATGCACAACTGGGCATATGAACATCCTTGGCCAATCTCCCACTATGGATATGTGCCACAGGATAGATGACCGAACAGACAAGCAGAACAAGAGACAAGATGTGAAGGAGTCCGCATCAAAAGCAGCCGAGTGTGGAGAAAGGAAGTGAAGGGAACAAAATGGGACCAGAGCATGCATTGGAGCGAGGTGCGTTGAGCTGCATAGCAGTGAAGAAGAAGAAGTGATTAAGACATTTCAGTAAACATCAACGGAGGCTTCGCATTAATTTTTTTGTCATTCATTCGTAACGATCTCTTCAGAGCCGAGAGGGTGTTGCAGACGTAGATAGCGTGGGTACCAAAACAAAGCAGGTGAAGCAAATGTTGCGTCAACTACAAAAAATATTGAGTGTATATTGGTAGATTACACTTGTTGATTGCTAAACAGATTGGTCTGAAGTTAAAAAGAAGCTTCACCTGCGACCAAACTCTGATTTTCCTATTTAGATACATGCAAAACTCAGATATACTCCATTTAGATGACCACTAAATCGATGTGAACAAAATTTGTTGCATTTAAGAGAGAAAGCTATGTTCTATCGACTGTACAAGCAGAACATTTTTATTTGGGGCCTCATGGGCTTTGCGAAAATTGGCGAAAATTGGCAAGCTTTTTTTCTTTAAAATTGAAGCACGAAGTCTCCGAATTCGTGACTCTACACCAAAAATAGACATCTTAGTTTGTACATTGGATATGTTAGAGAACTTAAAGTGAAAAAAAACTTGATACATTACTTATAAGGTTGCATAAGGGTACATTTGAGAGCGCCGTATAATACATCAACTGTATATATTTTAATATATACGTGCAGTTTAGAGAACTGTGATGTGGTGAGCCGGTCCATTTCAACATTTATCTTTTAACGCAATAAGCCTAAACTCGGCACACACACACACACACACTGGGTATGCGCCACATGGGCACTCGGTATGTGCCGCTTTTCAATGAACGTTTTCACTTCGACGCTTTAGCTTCTCTCGCTTCTCGTCTAGGAGGCCACGCAGGGACTTCTCGCAGCGCGTCCGGGAAGAAGCGTGACAAAGGAGTCCGGTTGCTCCATGAAGCGTTTCACCGCGTTCGCACGCACCGGCGCGCCATGCATTTCGGAGGCTATGCGCAGGCTTCGCGGCGACGGCGCTAGATGGCGCCGAGTGTTCTTAGGGAATCGCGAATGAGGAATCCCACTGCAGTGCACGCCTCACAAATAACTGTTTTCGACGGGGACACTACGTTGTGTGTCTATATTGATTCAATGCTAAACGCATTACCGTCGGCAGTAATTCTGAGGTGGGTTCTGCCGATTTTTTTTTCTCCCTGTGTTGGCGCTAAACTTCCTCCAATTTAATATTGCCACTTCGACATATCCTCAACAGTTCCCTCTAATGCCATGGATTGTGACTGGATGTGTTTAGCTGAGAAGGGATTCAGAGAAGGGTTACGTTGAGAGATAAACTATAAAAGTAGAGAGAGGCTACAATATTGCTACGAGGCGGAAGCAAGCACAATGGCGTGTATGCAAGGCGAATCCGAAGGCACCAGCTGACACTAGAACATGGCCGCGGAAGCACCAGCAGCAACAACACTTCTTCGTCATCGTCTCTTGGCTGCTTGCCCTGTTCTTCTGCATCGCGACACTACACCGCTATTAGGGGGTGCGCAACACATGCGCGAAACAAAATACACGCTGAAGTGTGTAGTCGTTCGCACTAGCGGTTTCGCACAAGCGGTTGTGCGAAGGAAGCGCACCGCTTTTGTGCTGACCATCGGTGAGGCCGCTTTTGATTTTCTGTGCACGAAATGATGGCTTGTGGAGCATTCCTGTGCCCAACAGCACTGCGCTCAGTGTATCAAGTTACAAATGTGTCCGTGCAGCCGATACAACACTGCTACAGGATGGCTGTCGTTCATATACAGCTGAGCTTTGGCTCGACCTAGTAACATTAAGGAACTATCCATGCACAAAAACGGCTCAATTTTACAATAATATTGAGAAATATGTGATGTCATGGGCGTCACATTTGACATCATGGACCATGACATTGCACTGACGTCATGAATACCGTTTGGTCTTTTTCTTTTGAGATAATGGGGAGGGGGGGATGGCCCATTTCTTGTCTGAAAAAAAATGGCAAAAGATCGAGGTTGGAGGGAAGTCTCCAATTGTCTATACTCATTCGTTGTTTTCACTTAGTGTTCCGTTAGGTACAATAAATGATACCGTATTTAACCGAATATGAAGCGACGTATTTTCTTTTTTAAAATCAGCAATGTAAAACTCGCAGGTATACGCTCAGATTCGAGGCTACTACAGAGACAGCGAACCTTGTTGTGCTCTCACCCTCCATTACAGCATGCTTGGTGGAACAAGAGTTGCACCGGAACTTATGCAAGATGTATCGCAAACCGGAAGATGGCATTTTCTCTAACAGCCGGAATACTTCTGTGCGCTGCACTTAGCGCATTCCTTGGCAAAACACGCATTGCACGGATAGAGGTGACTAGCGACAAGAACGAAGCGACGTCGATGACGAAGACAAGTGATTTGGCGAGGCAGGTAAATTAGGTACCCCCGTGTACTTTGTATTGAGTGCACGTTAAAGACCCCTAAGTAGTCAAAATTAACCCTGTGTGCTCCACTACAGCGTGCCTCATAATCATATCGCGGTTTTGGCCCGTAAAACACCAGAATTTAATTTTCTTTTTCGAATTTCGGCATCGCCAATGCTTCAATGAATGCGACTTCTCGTGCCAAACATTTATGCTCGTCCTGCTTCAGCTTGCAGTTGAGGATTTTTCCAGCGCAGCTGTACATGGCTACCCCGGCAAATTTTCTGCGTCCGTGCAGTTTACACCGTCGCGTCGACAAATAAAGAAATTCGTCTCCAGAGCTAGTGTAATTTTGAGTTTCCGCGTAACAGAATTAAGTTTTCTCGTATGTTCAAATTACGATCCGATGCTATCATGTCTGCCCTAACGCACTGTGTTCCCCTAACGCACCGTGCTTCAGTGTTTCAGAAAACCTTATTACGATGGCTGTCATCCAGCGTGACGCACTCGTCTATGTGCTGGTGAAAAGTTCTGGATCCTCACTCACGGACGACTTGAGCTATAAGGAAAGAGTTGAAAGAGGTCTTGCAGGACCTTTCCAACAGCAACACGTCAGCTTTAAATGTAAGTAGCATTGCGCGTCATTCGTGGTGCCAGCACCAACTGAGATCAACGCTGCGCTGGGCAGTGAAAAAGATTTATTTTAACATTCTCACCACCCACCGTTGCCTCCTGGCTTCTATCATCCCTCCATTCGCTCCTCTCGCGATCATCTCCGTGTTTCGCTGCATTGAAATTGCATTCCTCAGCTATATATAAAGAAAAGATAGGAATAAAGGGAAAGGCAAGGAAGCAAATGTTAACCAGATCGCAATAACTGGTTTCCTACTTTGCGTTCGGGGAGAAGAAAAATGATAGAAGGTAAGGAAAATAGAGAGCACAACACTATTAGAAAAAGCTCAAAACAAGCGCGAAAAACAAAAACAAAAAACACGCGAACAGGCAGTGGACAACTGCCTGGTCGCACAGGCAGGTCCGAAGGAAACGCACCACTTTATATGGAGACAATTGGTGAGGCCGCTCTTGGATCTTCACGTACGAAATAGAGCCCGAAATAGAGTAAACAATAGGCAGATTGTAGAGCATTCCACTACCAAAGGGATATGTAAGCATCGCGCGCAGTGTATCGAGTTCTAAATTTGTCTGTATACGACCAATATCGCAGATGCTACATGACGTCCGCCGTTGTGCACGATATGACGGTGTCCAATGATATCGTCGCCTTAAACCACTGCGTCCTATCAAAGTCTTGCGAAGCTAACTTGCCGGGGGGGAGGGGGGGGGGGGGGGGGTCGCTGACTTTCGTTCTCCGGTCGTGCCTTCATTGCGCGCGCGTCCTTGTCTGCGCTCGGTGCATCGCTTTGGCGGCGGGATTCGGCCGTCTCATGCTCGCGCGCGGCGGCTATGCTCCGCGTATATACCTGCATGCTCCGCCGGCTCGAATCTAATTGAGCACACACCGGATTACCGAAAGCGTTAAAACATGCACGAGCGCTCGCTAATGAAGTTGGCGCGCCGGTGCGGTGCAGTGGGCTTGCCTCGGCAGGCGATCGCCTTCTTTCCTGCGGCGTATATATAGAGGGAAGAGGCTCGCGCGCTGCGCCCGCGGCGTCGTTGGCTACGGCGGGACGCTCGCGCGTGGAGGCGCATTTCGAGGCATTGAAAGTTGCCATACGCGACTCCTCCCGGCGTCGGTGGTAGTGCTCCCTGAGGAATGCAATTCCCCCAAAATAATAATCATAAAAGCTTTGGCTTCTTCGCATCACCGCGTGATGCACGTAGGGAAGACAGGTTGTAGCAAACTACCTTTCTTATCTCTTCGGCTGCGCTCTGCCTCAGCGCTACACGCTAAGCACTATGACTTTTGAAAAGTTCACGTTTTCACAATATTGTAGGTAAACGGGGATCTTTGCCGCACACACACGCACACGCACACGCGCGCGCGCGCACGCACGCACACACACACACACACACACACACACAAAATGCAGGATCAATTCAGCCGGCGTGCACGTAGCCACCTACATGCTACTATATATATATAAAAAAGGGGTTAACGTATTGCTTATTGTGCTCAAGGGAAGCCAAACTACAATTCTAGCGAATTTAGTATTTTTGGCTCAGTCAGATTCTTTTTTTTTGTTCTAGTTATACGTAGAGAGAGAGAGAGAGAGAGAGAGAGAGAGAGAGAAAGAGAGTTCTCTTTATTTAAGAGCAGAGATATTTCCCGGCGTAGAAGTATTCGCCTACATGCTAATCTCTGCAAGGTAAGGGGAGAATGGAGAAAAATCCCCTAGGAGGAGTAGGACAGAAGAAAATGAAAAAAAAAAGAAGAAAAAAAAGAACATCACGTAATATCTTCATTTCTATTTTGAATCCTACTTTTTCAAATCTATGAGTTGTCTTGACTTCACTGGTGGCGTTTTATGCGATGTAGTAGTCCAAATAAGATGATAACGATTTGAGAGAAAGCCAAGTGATTGAAGTTAATCGAATAAGAAGTCAAGGGCTTGACGCTGCATTGATAGAGTTTCCCAGGGACCTAATATGCGTCTTAGTGTCCGAGCGCCTTGACAGATTGTTGCTATACTTGTCTTGTACATGTCCCTTTCATCACTGTACGCTCTGCAGTCTAATAGAATATCTCTGATTATTTCAATAGAGCCACAGTTGCGCAACAGCGGCTTGTAGATTGACCAAGGCGGTAGAGGAAGCTGCTTGTGTACGCCACGGTAAGTCGCAGCCGATGGTAGAGTGTCTCTAATTCCCGGTTATACGTAGCTTGATATTGCGTGCATGCAGTAGTATTTATCCATATAGCTGTGCAAATATCGTCTGCTTCGTGAATTCGCGAGGCTCCGCGTTAACTCCACTGCACGCTAGAGCGCGACTACTACCAATAGAAACTGTTAAGAAAGGTTTGCACTGGGTGTCAATTCCGTAACTAGCCCTCTTTGGTTCTAAAAGAATGCGTAACTGGCTACGCCAGCATATCGCTTCTCTACTGTGGAGTCGTTCGTCGACAGTGTAATGCTGTGGAACTAATGGAGGTTCTTTAAATGAGTTTTGCCGCAAATCACACAATAAGCGGTGAGTGCACGAGGTTTTAAACATGACAGCTGTTACTTATACGGTGCAGCCTGCTTGTGGCAATACCAGATATAACTATATATCGCTCGTAATTATCAGCCCCCTTAGTCATACAAAATGTATGACGGGCACTTAGCAAATATAAGCTTGATATAACGACGGAATGATTATTGCGTATCGAATACACAGTTGGGACTCTACTCTTAGAAGAGATTTCTTACGTGAAAGTCGAGCGTTCTTTGAAGTAAACTTGAGACACTTCACTGAATAAACGATTACGATTTGTGATGAAGTCGTCGCAGATGCTGTTCTAAGAGCACTTTGTGATTTCGTGTGCGATTTGAAGCAGAGCGTGATTGAAGGGACTAAACATTAACCAGCCGCTTCATAACGATTCACCTGCTGCAATGTCAAGCTCAAACTCAAAACACCCTTTATCGGTTTCATTGCCCAAAGCACCATTTCACTTTAATGTCGCTTGCACGCTAAAGTTAAGGTGTACATTTATATGGCTTAATTTCTACAAAATTGTTTCACTGTAATAAAGAATTCTTAATTTTGTGAATACAGCATAATGTTCATTTACTTTTATTTAGAAGTGCCACAGAACATCTTCCGTCTGGAAATTCAGAACCACAAACACAGTATCTGCCTATTTTATCGTACAATTTCTTTCAAAATGGCGGAAATACTGCAGATGACGTGGTGAAGAAGCAGTTTCACTCGGCTCACTTTGAAAGAGTCGATCGTACTGGCCTGCACTGTGTGTAACACTGTCTGGCTGCATAATTCTGCAAAATTCGAAGAACAGTGAATACTACGTCTGTCGCATTTTGAACTAGTTCGCAGCGCAGCACTCGAAAATAGCTGTTCGGCTTTTGTGATGATATACTTACATGTACTTAGTGCCCAAAGTGCATTCCACTGAGCTCACTGACCGCGGAACTGCACCCAGTGCATGTGATTCTATGAATATCCTCCCACCAAGTTAGGCACCCTTGCAATGCTACTATACTTGCAGAAGAGCCAGCTTTACAGGCAAGAAAAATTACGCGAACTTGTCTTTTTGCGCTCGTCGAAGATCACGCTATACTAAAGATAACTGAAAAATAGGACAAACATTTTTGGTTATTTTTGGCAGTACCCTTCTTCTACAATCAGTGTATAAATGGTGACGGACTATGAGGTGACATCGGTGTGCCCGCTGTGCGCACTGTGCAAAGGAGACCGCGAATGTCGCTGCGAATGCGACAACGGCGAGCGGTGTTTTCATCTACGAGAATAACAAATCTGAATTTCACTGTCCTGCTTCAACTCTACTAAGCTTGCGTCTCTTCGTTGCACGAGAGTTCGTGCATTCCAGCGGGCGCTGAGCCTCGACAGCTTCGTGACGGGTGGCTCCCTCCGGCGGCGTATCTGTGCCCTCGCGTCGAACAGAAGCGAATAAGAAAACGAGCAGCTCGCGTGTTCTTATTCTTCTTTAACCTCCCAGAATTGGGAGAGGAGACGCACGGAATCCCCCGTTTCCCCGCGAGAGGCGAGGACCGACGAGATCGGGAGGGAGGAAAAAGATCGAAGAGGGAGAAGAAGTCGGAGAGGAAGTGTTGAAGGGTGGGGAGGGAGGCCAGGAGAGATAGGCGTGGCAACCGGAAGCGGAATCGGAGGCCGGCCGTCTAATTGGCTACCAGTGTCCGGCGGCAGCCAACCAGCGCGCTCCTCGCTCGCTCCCTCGCAACCCGGACGCTGAATATTTTATGTAACGCTGCTCTCTCCTCCGTCGCGTTATCCGCGCCGCGCATCTCTCTCGCGTATCGGCGACGCTGCCAGTTCGCCGGTGCCTGCCTTGTTCCTTCCCGGGCTTCTTTTCTTTTGCAGACCCCGAGACAAGAAAACCGTCCGTGTCTCCTTTGTGATTTTCGTTTTTTCGATTTTTTTTCGGAGGGGAATGGCAAGAAAGGGGACAGAAGGAGGGTGGAGGGGAAGGGAGTGGAGGCGATCCTCCAGTGCTTCTGCCACTGCTGCTTCCTTCCCGGCGCGCACTTGTGACGCGCTCCCTCGATGCCAAGCAGCTCCTCTTTTCGAGCTGCTCCCTTCCTTCTTGTTGCCGTTCCTTTGCGGCATCCTTCTTCAACGTGTGGTGAAACTTTAATACTTGGATATCTTGCCGGACCTTACCTTTTCTGTCCGTTTAGTTCGCCTTCTCTTCCCACTACTGCTGCTACGATTGCCGGCGCGCAGTAGAGAAAAATCTGTTTCTCTTTGTCTTCGTAACGCGAGAGCCGGCGAGCGCGCGTTCACACACGCACGCACACAATCAGTTCTTGCTGCTTCTGCTGCTGTCGTCTTCTGCGCGGAGATGTTCGTCAGTGCCGTGTGTTCCCTTGCGGGTTGGCGCTGTAGCAATGTGGCCGACACAAGTAACAATCAGTGGCGGCCGCCACGGCAACGGTAACGCGTCACCGTTGGTGGGCGGAACACGCAGATAACCCGCTGGCTGTTTACTTTTTGTTCGTATACGTACCGACGTGAAACAACTTCCTGTGGACCTATCGACTCGCCTAAGTGACACGTATGACGGTCATCTTTCAGCCGACGTTCGCTAGCGTAAATGATAGGCTCGGACACGGCTCACAGTTGCGTTGTTTATTATTAGTATTCGCCGCACGCATCTGAAAGAAAGAAGCTCTCGGGGAGAGAAGGAACTGGCGACTGCTACAAAAATACACGCGAGTGAGTTGTACTATATAATGCCACTGGAGCAGAAGGTGTAGCAGGAGCATTCTTTTCTCTTTGTACTTCTTATTTAATTTTAGGCATTCAACTCGACTTGTGTGTATGATCACGTGGTATTTATAAAGGATAGGGTTTACAACAATAGCCATTATGCGCCTCTCCTAACGTTTTCGGTGTATTTGTGGTTATCTGTTGCTTTCGCGCTGCCCGATCTTGGAGGCTATAGCCGTATCATGGCCTCCGCATGGTGGCGCGCTCGCCGATGCCGCAACTTTGCAAATGACAAGAGGTAGTAAGTTATGTGGCTCGCGAGTCCTACGGCCCTGAAGACGAAGGTCAAGACTACCGGTACCGTGAAAAGTGAAACTGATTAACACACTGATGATATTGGTGGCAGTACTGGTGATAAGTGGCAAGAAAATAGATACACAGCATGAGTAAAACTGCTAAATATGCTAACTTACAATACTTGAATCAAGCTGTAGACGCCAATGTGTTATGCGCATTGGACTGAAAGTGCTTTCTTTTTTATTCTCGTTTCTCTTGAGTTTTTTTTTTTTTTACTATGTACAGACACTCAAGGCAGGCACGAGCTACGGCTTGCGTTTTCATTCCGCCGGCGCAAGCCATGCCAAATATGACGCGAAATTCTGATACAGGGACGCGAGCTCCTGAAAACTTTTTCCATCTCGCTTTCTGTGTGCGGACTCGCAACGGTTGCTGCCGAGAATTGTCTCTTCTTTCGTCTTTGCCTTCACTCATAATCTCTGAGTGGTACTCACTGGGTGAGGAGGGTAGCTGATCTGCTGTCCCAACTTCGTTTTCCTTCACTCCCCCTCTTCCCGTCCCGGTGTTTCTTCTTCTTTTTTTGCGTCACGTAATGAGGCCATGTTTCTTGGAAACAGCACACATCGGATTGAACTAGAACACCGAAGGCAATCTTTTGTGTTAGACGTCCGGATATCCTCTTGGGAGAATTTCTTGTCCGCTGTTTTTTTTTTCTCCGCGTATACGAGCTTGCTGGTCACGGTATACGTCGCTCACCCGCCGAGGCTTTCTTTCGCAGCCTCGCTGTTCCTTGCAGTCATGCTGTGAAGGGCCAGTAGAGTAGTAGCCGCCGTCAATCCGGATGTGATTAGGAGAAAGAGGAGGTGGCTACCTTTATTTTTTTCCCCGTCCCTTATTCTTCTCGTCATTGAAGTAAGCCGGCAGAGCTCCCAGACGGAGGATGTTGCACCGTATCTGACGGTATTGTCGTTACATCTTCACCGTTTCTTGTCCTCTCAATCTTCTCCGAACTTCTCGGCGCTGTTGTCGAATTTGCCGTCACGTGTTTCCTACTGCCGCTGCACGATGAAAGAGAGCGAAATGTTGTGGAAGGCAGTTTCGCCTTCTAATGCAAGTGAAATAAAAAAGAATGGGAGGGGGGGGGGGTAGACAAACATTATTTTCTTGTGAGCCCTTTTTCTTCTGAGCTCCGTGATATCTCTCGTGCGTCCTTTGAGAGGAACTTGCTGAGGGGGGGGGGGGGGGGTTCAGGCTATGCGACGTCAGGGCTGCTACGAAGCAGTGTGATGGTCTATAGTGCACACTCCAGAAGTTCATGCCGTTGCATATATAGCTGCCCCCGCGGCCCCGCTCGTGTCGTAGTTGTGTGAAAAAAAAGGAAAGAAACAAAATGGGCCTTGTCTGTGAAGCGTAGACAGAAATTGTTTCATTACGTCGGACAGGATTGGCGCCTGCATTTTGCATGACTCGCTCCCTCCCCTTCCCGATCCCCGTCCTCTGTTGTACTGCCTGCGCGCCGGCTTCTCCGCAATGTTCTACACTTTCCAGCTTCGATTTCACCGCTTATGGCTTTTGCCTTCTTTTTATTTTCCCTTCTTTATCTTGTTCAGCCTCTTCTTTTCTTTTTGGTTTCTGCCATTTCGCCACGTCGTCCCGCCCCGCCTGTCACAGATTCTTGACCCGAACCTGCTTTGGCGCCTTGCACATTTTATGGGCTCCTTGTTCGCAGAGTGTTGTCCCGCGAACGACTTAGGGATTTTCTTTCGCTTACTGTATTCCCACTTAAACCGAACTCAACTGCCGTTCGCGGGAACTTGGGAGTAGCTTGCCTTTATTATTAGTCGCCGCTCGCAATTCTAGAGTGTACTTACTGTTTTTCTCTGCTACGTTTGAGCATATGTTGTCCCGAACCAGACACGAGTGTACTTAGTGAACGGTATCCTTGCGTCAGCATCAGGCGGAATGACTACTTTCGGTGAACGAACAGTGGTCTTGGCCCAGTCTACGGCACCAATCTCTGCCGGTGCACACATTCTTCACGCGTCGTTCCATGAGCGATCAGAAAAGAAAATCACCAGAAAAACTGAAGGCTGACTGCATGTAGCTGAATAATAAAAATCAGGGAAGTTTGCACTCGGTCGCGCAAAGCTTAGGCACAGCGAAGCTTACTGGCTGCTACTGCTAGGTATGAGCTTGGTTGCTGCTAGGTCTTAACTTGGTTTAACTTAACTGCGCATGTAGGAAGGTATTCTCGAGCGATCATTTTCGGAGGTACCTTCCTTTTCGCGACATTTCGGGTGACTAGCGCTGGACGCGTGGGCGCCTATACGAGCGGCAGCGATCCTGGCATGCCACAAACGCAGGCAGGCTAACCGAGGTTGGCACAGTGCCAAGAACGCTGCTGCTTGCCGACGCCGAACGCGTTGGAGGCTAGCCGCTAGAGATCAATCGGCCAGCTTCGCTGTGTCTTGAGCTTTGCGCGGCCTAGTGCAAGCTTTCGCTTTTTTTTTTCCCTGGCTCAGCCAACACCACCTAGACTTCTAGGTGGTGTTGGCTCAGCGCGCCGCGGAGAGAAGAGAGGCAGGGGTCGGGAAGGCAGGGAGCTGGCAAAGAGGAGACCTCGTGCATGCGCACGCGGTCTCCTCCTCCTCCTCTTCTGGGTTGCCATGGCTACCACGGCTACGCACCACAAATTACGGCTGGCTTAAACAGCTTGGCTGTTAAAATGACTTGGATCATGTTATTCTGTTTTCAAACTATGCAACTAAAAGCAAGGACTAAAGGGTTTTAGTATTACAACAGTGCTACTAAACGTATCTTAGACTGGGAAGGCTTAGGAGTGAGAATAAACGGCGAATATCTCAACAACCTTCGGTTTGCAGATGACATTGTCCTACTCAGCAACAATGGGGACGATTTACAGCAAATTTTTGAGGACCTTAACCGAGAAAGTGTAAGAATGGGGTTGAAGATTGACATGCAGAAGACAAAGATAATGTTCTATTGTCTGGCAAGGGAACAAGAATTCAGGATCGCCAGTCAGCCTCTAGAGTCTGTAAAGGGGTACGTTTATCTAGGCCAATTACTCACAGGGGACCCTGATCACGAGAAAGAAATTTGTAGAAGAATAAAATTGGGCTGGAGTGCATACGGCAGGCATTACCAAATCCTGACTGGGAGATTACCACTGTCGTTGAAAAGAAAAGTGTACAATCATTACATTCTACCGGTGCTAACATATGGGGCAGAAACTTAGAGGTTAACAAGAGAAGCTCGAGAACAAGTTAAGAACCGTACAAAGAGCGATGGAACGAAAAATGTTAGGCTTAACGTTAAGAGACAGGAAGAGAGCGGAGTGGATCAGAGAACTAACAGAGATAGCCGATATGCTAGTTGACATTAAGCGGGAAAAGTGGAGCTGGTCAGGCCATGTAATGCGTAGGATGGATAACCGGTGGACCATTAGGGTTACAGAATGGATACCGAGAGAAGGGAAGCGCAGTCGAGAATGGCAGAAAACTAGGTAGAGTGATGAAGTTAGAAAATTTGCAGGCGCAAGTGGGAATCAGCTAGCGCAAGACAGGGATAATTGGAGATCGCAGGGGAGGCCTTCGTCCTGCAGTGGACATAAATATAGGCTGATGATGATGATGACTAAAAGTTGGGGCACAGGTGTTGAGAACTGGCTGATATTCTTGCTTTCCTCCTGCATCTGTAGTTGCGCAATCGATTGGCCGTGTTTCTTCACAGTAATATAATTGTACATTTAGTATACGTATAAGAGTTCGCGCTGCAGTGACTGTCATTTGGATGTTTCCTCCTTCGAAATAAAAATCTGAGGACAGAGCAGCATTAGGTTTTTCACTTACAATAACTTTTAGAAACGCTGCAAAAGTAAATTGAGGGGGAAGGTGCCCATAACCTCGAAGTGAGCGGGACGCCGGTTAAGATGACCGTGCTGATAGGTGTGTCGGTACACCGCTGCATGCGTAATATAAACCAAACCACAGGTTTGTAGCTTTATGTAAACTTCTTTGTACGTTTGTATAGAGTGTGTGTGGCGTGTTTCTTTCAATGTAAGCAATTGTGAAAGCTTTAAATTATTTCTAGCTTTTCTGTTGATATTGTTCTCTCGTATAGCGCTATTTTTTTTCTTGCCATTGTCACACAAGGTCTGTGCTGTCACACAGACCCTGTGTGTCTGTTTGAATTGTGTGGGAGCGTACAGGAAAGAAAGTGACATTTGAATTGAAGCTCTTACCAGGACCATTCTTGTAGACGCGTCCGAATGCTTACCTTTTCAGTTAAGGAAGATTTAGGAGTTGTCAAACAGAAGTTCCTCTCTTGCGACACTTAATTTCGCTGAACGATGATAAATTTGAATGCGATAGTTAACATCGCGACACTTCCTCTGCGAGCAAGTGCTTTCGCCTAGTCTGCCGTACACTAGCGCAGCCGACAGGTGTCATCCACTTGCGCAGCCGTGCTATAGGACGGAAAGGTGCAAAATTATGCGCGTCTATGTGCATATTATTGGTCGAAAGGAAACAAAGAAGACAGCAGTGGTAGGAAGCTTTTCATTGTCAGAATTGCAGCGTTTAAACTAGCAATAAAATAACGCACCTTTTAGGCACCGGAGAACCGCTAACTTGCGAATCATCCAATTGCTATTACATTTTCGTGCTTGTTTGTGCACTTCAAGCAAGCATCCTGGCGTTATGATGTGCACACATGCCACAGAAACAAAAAAACAATAGCAACAACATAAAAAAGAGATGTAGGTACTACAATCTTATGATATCAAATGGCTTTGTAGTGGAAAGGAGCTGCATGCATTCTTTTTCTTTCTTGTCATCACTGCATTGTCTTATGTGCATTTAACACACACACACATACAAAAAACCGGATGTGCATTTTGCACATTCGCGAAATAGACCGACCGTGTTTGTGAAAGCAACGTGTGCCGGAAAAGACAAAATGAAATAGATTCGACGTGGTGACACGAAAATGCGTATAAGGCAAAAACATATACAGTTCCGTAAAGCACGGAAAAACATTCTACAGTGACGCTGGGTTTAGCTAAAGCGAATTGAAAAAACAAATGGTTGCAAGATGAGGCAACAAACAAACGATGCGGGTAGGGAGGTTAAGCGCCCCGATGCGTGCGCTTGGCGGCACCGCGGCTTGCATTATTTATGCAGCAGGCACTGGTTGATTTACGAATTGATCCCCGGCTCGCTGTCGTCGACGTGTTACTTTTTTATGGCTAGGAATCAAGCAGAAAAAGAAAGAAAAAGAAGCAAGCGAACAGTGCGTGGCTCACCCATGTCCCGGAGCAAGGATCGCGCCAACTTCGGCTCATGCGCAACGCGGTCGTCGTGACGGGACTTCCCGTACGTCTGGCGTACCTATAGGTGCACGGAGAATAACAGCCCGTGTATTTGCCACATAGGATATTGTTGATTAGAGCAGGCGATACTAGGGCGGTTGCGTTGGGTAAGACGGCTATATAGCTTCGGAAAGGAGCAACACGCATGCTCGCAAGCGCCCGCTTAGACGCCAATTTGCACACGTGCCGCTCAAATGCACATGCAGCGTAAATGAACATGCGCACTGCTGTATCAGAAGCATTGAGCTCTTTGATACCACAGCGTGCTTGTAGTAGCTGTAAGCAGGACACCTTTCTGCTTCCTTATAGTGTCAGTGTGATTGGCTGAGTTGCAACGACCTGTGTGCATGCAATTTTTCCATCTCACCTCGTTTGTTTAATATTCCGTCGGCGAGTTCAGCACCACCAGTGGCACTCGTGACCCGGGTTGACCTTATTTGATTAAGGGGCATAGGTCAGGGCACGAAATCTACATAAAGAGTTTGTGATGCCTGTGTTCCGTTCCTTCAGTTCGACCTCGTGTCGCTTTGTCGCAGTGGCCCTCCTTAATCACATGACATCAAGAGACAGGTTACTTCGATTATTTATAACGCACGTTCTTATATTGAATATTTATGTGCAATTGGCATAGTGGCACGGCTACCCCCCCCCCCCCCCCCCCCCCAGCTTTTCCAACGTTGAAATAATTCCAAACCCGCACCTGTCATATCTGTATTGATTTTAAAGCGAACGCTTTACTAAGCTAGTCGAACCGAGTTCCGCCGTCGCCAGCAATTTGACCTTCATTTGACTGCAGCTGCGCCGTAGCCTTGGAAACGCATCACGTGACTCGCCGCGCCGAGCTCCGCCGCCGTCTGACCGGCGTCTAATCACCCCGCGGATATCGCCCGGCGAGCTGCTTCACTGGAGAGGGTCCGGAATGCCAAACGCGCGAGGCTAGCGTCGGGGACTGAGGAAGCGCGAGCCGTTCGGCTCGCAAAACGCTTGGACTTGTCGGCTTAAAATTTATACCTGGCTTAATGATGAATGTATACCTAAGTATAATAACTACAGCTAAATCAAAGGTTAAGCAGGCTAAACCAAGACTTAACCAGGCTAAACCAAGCATTCGCTTTGCATATCCAGGGTTAGCTGAGCTAAGCCGCAGCCATTTTTTTGCAAACTGTCACCACCAGCAGCTGATTGTCAGATGCCGAAAGCGATGCGCCAAGGGTGACAACAAAGCGATGCTTCGAAGCTGATTCTTGCGATTATTCTACTTCAGAGTTGTGTCCAGTCAGAGCTCTACCTATGCACTCGCCCTTATTTTCGTTCTCTTTTCGTACACCCGCACGTTTTAGCATGTTAGCGTAAGCTGCGCCGTATACACGCATTAGTTCCTCCATACGTTCGTTCTCCTCCCGAGCGTTTCGGTAATAACACGATTTATCTCCTATTTCCTCTTCCGACGCACTATTTCCCGGAGCATTTCCTTTTCTATTTTCTTTTCTCGCCTTGCCCGCGCAGTCACTCCATTCTGCCTTCGTCTGAGGTGGCCCCGTTTTTGTCTCATCTCGGCTTGTTTTCTTATTCTCCGTTCCGTTGCCCGAGACGAGATGCGCTGCTCGCTGTCTCCCTCTCGGGCAGACTAATGGCGATCTCCGCGGCTGGGGCCCCCAAGCGAAGCCACGCGCCGAGCCCAGCCAATCTGTCGTGATCGGCCTTCGGGTGCGTTGAGCCCCTCTCTCATCCTGCGTTCCCAGTTGGTGTGCGCCGCCGGCCTCCTCGAACCGCAGGAGGGGTTCGTCTATTGGCTCTGCCTTCCTAGAGTTTCGTTTCCTTTTCTTTTTTTTATGCGTCGTTGCGGTTGCCCAACATGTTGCAGTGTTTGCCGTTCCATCCTTTTACTCTTCTTCCGATGATTTCTGTGCCGACTCGTAGGAAAGCGAAAAAGTGAAGTGCACGATAAAGTGTTAGCATAATGTAGTCATTTGCAGGTTGTCGATGAAATTGGGCGTGCTCGGTTTGTTTGCAGATGCAGCGAGATCAAGGACGTACGCAAAACGTAACACACTAAGAACACGTTTGAAACACGCATGGTTGTCTGCGGACATACTTTTCGGCCGTGTGAGAAGCAGGTTCTTGTCTTCCTCTTGAAATGTGGGAGCTTACATGTAAAGAAGCTGGCTCAGAATTTTATCGACTTCTTGCCGAGTACGTTGTTTCTATTGAAGCGTGAGGGGCTGCGTTTGCCGGCCATTATAGAGTGCTTCCACACAGGGCTTCCTCAATTGCCATTTTTCTGCTTGCCGCAATGTCTGGAGTTTCTCCTTGTCCAACTTTGTTTTAGTTGTATCTTCAGCTACTTGATTTTATGTCAAGTTATCTCGTGCGGCACTTTGAGAGCATCCTGAATTTATGCGCAGCGCTGCGGTACACGAATAAGTCAATCAGATTTCCCCTGCGATTACAATTTTCGTATATTCACTAGTCGTACAAGTCGTATACCTGCCACCCGGTTCTCTTCATGCTATCTTCCATAATTCAACGAGCATACCGATTCAGACAGTGGTTGGAAGTTGGAGGCCTTCGGGAACGCACTCTCGAACATTCTTTCAAGGTTAGAACCTGGTTTTAGTGTATTTTTGTCATGTTGTTTTAGGTTTCAACTCTCGACAAACATGCACGTATGTCCTCGACGACGTTCTGTGATGACGTGGCAGCACTTCCGACAGCGCTACAAAAGGTCTCATCCACCAGCCTGTACCCCTGTAAAGGTTTCTCTGCCTCAACTACATTTAGTGTGCGAGGAAGCCGAACGTTGCAAAACATGGAGACGTAAAGGAGAGAAAGACATAAGAGCGAGAAAGAAAAAGGGAGGTACAAGAACATAAAAAAAAACACACACACAACAGAAAGAAAAAAGAAAGAATTTAGAGCAGCTCAGTGGGCCGGAAAAGCTTTCCTTTGAGTACCTAATATTGAAGAAAAACAAAACAAAGCTTTTGCCTTTCGACATCTGCTGGCGCAGCACGAGCCGCGCGTTTCGATCCGCGGCGCATATTCGGCGCGGCCGCCTCGGCGACATCTGCGCTTTCACTCGATCCGGAGAACACGGCGCCCCGCGCACGATCCCGCCTCCGCGTCAGCCCGGCGCTTTGCGAGCGCGCCAGTCGTGTTCTGATCCCTATCGGCGCGCTTAGCGTAGCGAAACGACACGACCAACATTTGTGCTCCACGCTTAGGCGGATGGCGAATGCGTTTGCTTTGTTTTCTTTACTCACTTCAAAATGAACGAGGGCTGACAATCAATCTACTGTTCTGCAGGGGCAGAAGTGTATTCCGAAGCGGTTTTGAGCCTGTTTGGGCGTGTCGGTTCGAGCAGAGTTCGGTGTACGTACACGCTGATATTCGAGGCGTGATAGGGGATGCGGGGCGGGGACATTAATCACGAGGTGCCCGTTCATCGAGTGAGCTGCCCCCAGAGTGTTTGCAGTGTTGCCTCGGTACATTGCACGAGCGTCACGGCACTACGGTGCTTTATAACACGCGCGTACAAACAAGGAGTTTGGCACCTAACCGTATCTGCGCTGCACATGCAAATAGTATTCTCTGCATCCTCGCTGGAATATTAACCTGTAGCGTTTTTTTTTCGCTGTATTGACGCAGTAGTAAAGGCGCAATCGCATGCAAGCATGCAATTCAACAAACGAGGAAGGAGTGAAGCTAGCAGTGTGTGAAAGAACGTGAGCTTGCTGTCATATCCTCGCGCCTATGCGGTGTGGCAGTGCATTCTACCTACTCGTGGTACTAGCATAGTTTCTGAAAACCAGTGCGTCAGTGCTCGTAAGTGTCACCGTCGCGCAAAGTTAGAGTTGCACCAGGTGTACGAACGTGGGAGGTTCATGGACTGGCAAGTTAAGCCAGCCAAATTATTTTCTATTGGGCATCACAAATTCTGCTCTGCGTAAAGTTTTGCGAAATTGAATGTATATCCTGTATGTGCCGGATGCCATTGGTCGTCCTGCCGAAGGAAATGGCTTGACGTTCACTGCAAGTCTAGGTCATCGATTTGCTATACAGACGAGAAGTGCTTGCTCGTGAAGCTGTCGTTTTTTTTTTTTTTTGCCGTAGCAGACAGCTCACTAAGAATCTGCTATATATGGATGGCGCAAACGTCTAGCCGAATGCCGTAGTCAAAATCAGCAATACTAGGTGCTGCCTCGCGGGCTTGTGTTATAGAGGTGCACTACAAACTGTATTACACCTCGTACTCGCACTACGTATCACTTTATATTTCGCACTCGAAATAGAACTCAAAAGTAAGTTGTTTGCTAGATTTCACTGCGGTGACAGCGATGTTATACGTAACCTGAGGCATGTGCGTTTGCGAAGAATCCAACTTGTTCACCTTTCCTTCGAACGCATCTCTGGCTCGACTTCTATAGACGAACAACGCATTCAACCTCATTTTCAGTGCGCCCAGAACAGGCATGTACGTGCGCGAGCACGGAAGAGAACCAATGCACGCAAATCGAGCTTTTGAACTGCACCGGTGAAATCATTGTTCTTTGCAACTATACATTGAATATAGAGCAAGCGACAGCTTGCTTTATATTGGCTATCGAGCGTGAGTTGAACGCTTATTCCTTGAGTGCGCAATGAAACTCTGAGTCGTCAGTTCTGGTTGCGGTGACAGAAAAACAACAACAGTTCCAGTGATCTTATGCTTCCACGTGTGTCGTGGCAATAGAAGAGTGTGTCTGATCTGGAGGTGGCCTATAGCAGGTGCGCTGTCGCGTAAAGCGTAACGTGGCCGCTGTCAATTGTAGTGAGTTGCATGGTGTGCCTGTCGATGGAACGGGAGGGAGTGGGGAGGGGGGGGGGTGATATTTCTGTGCGCTGCGCGAAGAAAGACAATGCGGTCTACGTTTCGCTGATTACTGTCGCCGCCAAGCCTCAACGATTCGTGGTTGCACCATCACAAAACGGGCAGTAAGCGATGCTAGCGAGACAATGAGGAGACCGCTGTGTATCGCGCACCTCCATCTTAATGGACGCCACTGACGAGGTTTCGATGGTAATGCGTGCATTTGACCGCTTGGGATGCGTGTTCGGGTATCTTGCTTCGTCATGCGCGTCGGTGGAGGCATACGCGCTGCGCTGTAGCGCCGCTGCTGTTTTTCTTCGGTCGGTAGCTCTTCTCTGCTGAAAGTAAGTATAAGTTACTGCATACACATGAGGGCATGTTGCTGGGCTAGTTTGTACATTGTCGAGAAAAGGAAACAGCGCCCACGGAAGGGGCAGCGCTGTGTCCGTTCCCTCTTCGGACAATTTGTGAGTGCTGTTACCTACGCGTGGCTTTTTAAACAGTTTGCGACGGCTTTTTATTTTGTTACTAAGAAAAAAAATTATGTTCGGGCTGACGTCGTGATGGAAGTTTAGCGTGACATGGTAATAAGAAGTTGTTAAGTAACCTTTACGTGACGAACGCGGATCAGCTAGATACATTCATGACGGACGTTGCGAAAATGTTAATGGGAGCTGGAGTCCTTCGAAATTCGCTATTTCCACTCCCACTTCCTCCCTGTTGATCCTTTTGCTACTATTAGCGCAACAAGCAGGGGTGGTGCACTTGTGGTTGTTGCGTTGCCTGTAATTCCTAATGTACATTTTCGGTTTAGTTGAGACCACTTGTATGTCTTTTCGTAAGCATAAGCCATCGATGAAACAGGTTTCATCGATGAAACAAAACGAATGAGCTTGCCTAGAATGATTTAGTGTGCTCCGTCGCCGCCATGCACGTTGCAAGGAAATAAATTATTTCACCAAGAACTCTTTTTATTCATTAAATATTGCGACTAAATTGAAATTCTACATCTGTAGTATGACTGACATGGCGTTATCTTCGCAAGTTATGTGCTATGGTGCCAGCGATTTATGCAACAAGGCAGCTATAACCATTTGACTGTATACGTCACTCTTCCATTTTCTTATCCAGGAATGGCGACTGGAAAGATGCTGCGCTAGGTCGTCAGCTTTCTTCTAGTGGCAATGAGCAACGGTTTAAACGCTGCGAGAGTCGAGAAAAAAGCCATGGTCGGGCGCAATTATAGCCGGTAAAATCTCGTGGTGACGCCGTAATTGCATTTACTCAAACAACTGTGATGAAGCGTGATGAGGCAAGCGCTTTGCAGTAGTGCTTGACAGGTAACTCGTAACTAGCGTGTACATGGTCACGCAGCCGACACGCGAGTGCTCGAAGCTCCGGTTTTGCGGGCTTTAGAAACGAGAGGAAGACACTGCTCAACGTCACTACTAACACTCCAACATCTACACAAATACCTTTCTGCAGTACCGAAAAAGAAGTCTTTGAATGAGTCAAACACCACGAAAACCCACGGTGACATTGCCGCCCGACCTCACTTGTGTTCAGGTTTTCCCTTCCTTCAATTCCGACCAAAATGGCAGCAACATGCCTTTTCTGCTGCCTCGCTCTCGTGTATCTAGCTGGATAACTCACATCTGCACTTCGCTTCTCCTTCCCCTTGACTTGGGCAGAGGGCAGAGGGCCCAGAGGAGGTTCTTCTATGAGCAAAAGCTGAATAAGGCACGATCGAAAGGACTCTGTCACGTGACATACCTCCTTAGGGCGACCACCTCTTCCTTCTTTTCCTCTCCCACCCTTTCCTCTTCTCCGCAAGACAAACGTGCTACATAGTTCTTCAGTTTCATAGGCCAGAGAGGCACGCCGCTTGTGCGGGCGTCACGTCTGTGTAGCCCTATGAGGACCTATATAGGAAGGGAAAGAAAATAGTATGTCGCTGGCACGCGGACCAAACGACACAAGTGCAGCAGAGAAGCAGACCCAGTGGACGTGGACGCACAGAGGCGTCATTCGTACGGGTGCGAGCCATACAGCTGCCCGGCGGTGACTCCGGTCAAACGGCGCCGTTCTCGTGAGGGGCCTCTGGGGGCCTCTCTGAACCGGGCAAAATGGCGGCTCGTGAAAGTGCCCCATCGCAGGGACGAGGTGCGTCTCGGAGACGCGGTCGACGCCCTCGCGATGAGGATGGAGCTGCTGCAGGCGCGCATTCTCGGAGAGTTTCATGGTGGGCGTAGGTTGTCCCGAGGGACACATGTGCAGCGGAAGTTGAGGAGCACCGCCTGAGAGGTCAAGCTTTGATGAAAAAGAAAGTGGTTTAACACTTCAGCCGGCCTTCAGATGAGTCGAAAAGCACGCCGTTTCTTCGCCGTATTTCCTGCTTTCTTTCCCCCATCAGTCGCTGTTTACTGCGTGCTTTTAGTGAGTGCATTGTTAAAGTAGACAGGACCTCTCAGACCTCATCGAATGGCGACGTCATATGGAATAGGACGATTCTACCCTTGTGACATGTGCAGTAAGGAAATTACGTATTGTGGCTACGGATACGCAAAATAAGTTAAGCATCTTGTGTGGGAAGAACACTCCACTATGAGGTCGACAGAATTTTAGGGAGGCGCTTTCTTTGTATTTGCCTCTGGATTGCATATGCAGCTAAAGAAAGGATTAGGGACATATTCAGGCTACATAAAGGCAGGCTCCTTCCTAAGAGGGCGACGTAAATATGACGACGCTTTAGGAAGGCAGAATACGAGGTAGTTATCCGACGTATCCAGAATGCATTACACGCTGTCAGGCTTCCTATATGCCCACCTCGAATGCCCTGTCTCCGCACTCAACGAAAAAGAAAGAAGAAAGAAACGGTTTTCAATTATGTCAAGCAACAGGACGTCAATAGAAAGTATCAAATAGGCTTAAAGTGCGTGGAGACAAATGTTGTCCTGTATTGAAGCCTTTCTCACAGGCATGGCATAGTAAAAGAAATCAAAGCAAACGGTATCGATCGCCAATTGCGAAAGTGCCTTGGAGAGCAGTAGCCAAGCCTAGCTTGGCATTCCAACCAGGCTGAACAAACCAGGTCAACCTTAGTTGGAACCACTTGTCACTAGTTATATTACACATAGGGGCTTCAGGAGGACATGGAGAATAGGCGAGATAGTAAATTCGCACACGCGCACACGCACACACACTGAAGCGTTCACTACTCGGTCAAAGGCGGCCTCTCAAGCTTCTCACAACGCTGCGAGCAGAACGACACTATTCAGAACAGCAGCGGTGCGTGCGGGTGTAGAAAGAGCGGCATTTTCTTAATCGTTGACGTAAGAGGCCACGGTCCGATGATCGTCTGAAGATCTTGTTCACCCAATATCCACAGCAGGCACTGGCGCAGCAGAGACAGTAGTTCTCACAAGCATGGTTCAGCAAACACCTCACGAAGCAAATTTGATCGCTGGATCAATCTTCAGGTTGGTCAGCGCCCTCTTTGTGACTACAGGGAAGCGGTACCCAGGGCTTGGAGACTGGCCGGCTGTTTCACAAGGCAGAGGGAAACCAGTCAGTCTAGAACTTGCACCAAGCGGATCTCGGCTATCTGAAACGCATGAACTTGTGCAACTACCACCCAGCTCCTCTTAGAATGGACACGTATTTTTCACCGCAGTGTTGCTTTTAAAGCAGATGCCTAGCCAGTCTCGACTGCGGCTGGCGCCAGCGCACTTGGCGGTCGCGCTTGGAGACTGCAGACCGAGGAAAACGCCTCAGAGGTCGCCGAGGAGGGAGGGCCACAGCGGGGGGAGGGTGAGAGCAAACCTTTTGCGTCTCTTTCTCTCGGTGGCGAAAGTAGAGGAGGGAAATCTCTCGGAGTCTTCATTATGCATCACAGAGCTGTCAGTCTGCGGTCAGAGGAGCACGAACGAAACGGGGCTTCGTTTGAAGGAACGAACGGGGCACGCGGCTTCTAAGGGAAGGAGGGGGTGGCAAAGCGTGCCGCTTGTACCCACACACAGAGGGGAAATCCCTTGCCTTCCCCTTTCCTGTGGAGAACAGCGTCGTTTTTTTATTATTGAAGTGGGGGCCGATTACTTATGTATATGCGAGGAGGAGGTCGCGCGAGAGCGCCACCGCCGAAGGTGCTGCCGACTGCTGCTGCTGCAGCAGCAGCAACAGCTTACGTAGGACACGACGACGGCGGAGAAGCCGACCGCTCGCCGCGGTTCTCCGCTTCCTCTTTCCCTTTATATTTCCTTTCCTCGCCCATTCCGTCCCTCCCCGTACACACCCTTCGTCCTCTTTTGCTGCTCCCTCTCCCTCGGCTCTTTTAAATACGTGATGGCGCATACTTGCATTATGAATGGCCAGACCCAGTGAACGCTCGCGCTCTTCTTCTTGGCGCCCTCGCGGGTCTGCCGGGTCCAGACGGTGTGCCCTCCTCGCCGAGGAGGACGATACGGGGGAGGAAAGGGTGTTTCCCCAGATCACGAGCCAGCTGGCCCGTTTTGTTGAGTTCCACACTCGCTGTAGTTTCACGCGTCTTCAAACCACTTCGCACACTTAACCCGGATAGAAGATGGCCTGATTATTCAGCGCAAACACAAGCATACGTTTGGTTCACAGGACAAATTAAGTACCAGTGCGATATTTTCTTAAAATGCGCCGGTTGGTAGCAGGCCTCATTGCTACGAGAAGGCTGAAGCAATGCATAAATCATACTAACGTATTCAAAGGCGCTGCTGCGTTTTTTGAAAGGGACAGAATTCTTCGACAGGCTGTGATCATCGGAGAATAACGTGATATCTATCCTGCCTTCCTTTATTCCCTCCCTTTCTTTGTGAAAAGTCGAATTTCAATTGCCGGGTCTAACTTCCCGAAGGCGCATGCAACGATGGGCTTAGAGGAACACCGTATAGTGTAATGCGCCGGATTATTTTTTCCCCCGTGGGATACTTTAACGTGGGCCCAAAGCACGGTACACGAGCATTTTTGTAATAAGCCTCCATCGCAATGCAGCCGTCTTGGCCAGGAGTCAAACCCGCGACCTCGTCCTCAGTATAGTGCAGCGTCCTAGCCACTTAGCCACTGCGGCCGGTCAAAGTCAAATGATAGCCGAACGTAAAGATATAGGCGGCGCGCAAATGTATTTCGCATTCGTGTAGCTTCACATTGTGCCAGGACGACAAGGCGGTCGGCAGGCGATGGATGATAGTAACCGACAAGCCATAACATGCAGAAAATGGCATAAAAAAGATGAACAGCAGCGCTACCATGCGTATTTTGTTGTCTTTGTCTCTTGGAGCATCGGTCATAATTATAAACCTTTATCAGCTAACCCAGCTTCCATTTCTACTCTAGTTGATAGGTACTCGAGTAAAGCATTTGTCTAGAAATATATTCACTGTAGCCACATCGGTGTGGTGTCCGGAATTGCGCCACTCGCCATCGTGATTTTCAAAAGTTATCGCAAGAACTGGATGCAATAGTTGCAAAAGCTGGGTGACTGATTCAGAAAAGGACTTTAAATGCTGTGTACGCCACAAGGGATACAAAAAAAAAAAAAAATACTGGAATACGATTCCACCACTACACCCGTCATGAAAAACGCAGAAAGAGAAATAACCTTTTGCGTCTGCCTCTACGATGGTAGTGGTAACGATGGCGAAGCTGCGAGGGCAATCAGATACAGCCGCGGAGAAAAAGCCCGCATTTAGCCCCAACCTCACTCCACCAACATCAGACTTCACCAGGACACGCTATATCTCCACGGGCAGGCTGCGTTAAGAAGGATCCGCGTGTGTGCTGCATTGACACGAGCGGCAATTTGCTTATGGGCTCTGGACCATCGACCAGCCTTAGACACGACTTGGCCCTTGGGCCCTCGCCTATATATAGTTTCTCTTGTGTTTTACCTCGCCTACCGCTTCTCTTGTGGAGTTGGCCCGGAATTCGCTCACCAAGGCGCCATTGCCTGTTGAAACTGAGGCTACATCCAAGCCGCCCGCCTGACTTCCATATGTGGATCTACCTATGGTTCACACTATAGATCGCTGCTGGACTTCACCGAAGAGAACAAATTCTATTTGTGTAAGGTGCTTCACTCGTTTTACGTCCCAGGGAAAATTTAGAATTGAAGATGTACCACTGGCTTGTTAAAGCAGCGCTGCCGAGAACGAAAAAACGACAAGCGGGAGACGCACCACTGATCGTCTCTCCAGTCTGGTGCCCCGGGGGTGTATAACACCGGACACCTTTTCAGAATTGTGGTCCTCACGCTGTAGAGCGTCGAACAGCTTCCGTTGTTTATCACTAGGGGTACACTATGTTTTCTGAACTTCGCGGACTTGGTACCGAGCTGCGATGGTGCGCGGAACATCATTTCGGTGTCTTCTTTGTTGCTGTACGAAAAAAAAAAAAAAAAAAAAAAATGCAACAGCCTCCAGGTGCCGGGAGAGGTTGTCTAAAAAAAAAAGCGTTAGACTTATCGATTCAACGATGTCAAGAGTTTGATACTCGACCTGTGATCGCCGCGCTTACCGCGAGACGCGAGGTTTCAGCGCACGCCATTTCGATTGACAGCTAGGCCCGTGTTTTGATCGGAACACACCACCGGCGAATGTTGAACGCGCAGCAGGCTCGGTCGTATCAGGCCCAAGAAGGCTATAACGCCTCAGAAAGGCGGCGGCGGTGGCGTGAGTTTCCATCGATCCCGTTCAGGTGGTGCAGCATCGACGCGACGAGCACGTCGCAAGGCGCGCTTTTCGCGGGTGTTGCTCGACGTCGCCTCTGCCACGGACCGCACAGGACCGACAACGGAAGGTGAAAGGCGAAGCTCACGCCATCGGCCGATCCGTCGTCGCGCTACAGCTGACTGCCCGCGCCGCAACGACGAGCAGTGCTCGGAGCTGTGGCGGTGCCGGTGGGAAGCGCGAGTGCAGTTCGAGAAGGCAGACAGTGCCTGGCCCCATCTATCTTGCCCCGGACGGGCCGCTGCGCTTTGCGAGGAGCATTGGGCGGCGTGATTTCATTACGCCGTTACTCCTGCTGGAAATTGATCGCCCTGTAGTACCTCGCCGCGTTATCTTCTTCCGTGCGTGCCGCGCGAACGGTGGCGGACGGTGCAGAAGCCATAGTATATAGGGATGGCGCGATGGCTCCGTCGTGGTCGTCGCGCGCGGACCTCTATACGCGTGGAAAAGCAAAGCTTGTCTGCGCGAACTTCTAGTATATCTTTTATAATGTCAAGTGCTTAGGATACTTTGCTTTAGAACGAAAGAAAGCTGAAAGTTGGAAGGGATTAGTACCATTTGAAAAATTAAATGAAAGGGGCACCGCTAAAAAATGACGTTACGTGGGTGATTAATGAGATTAATGATGGGAAGTGCGCGGTAATGTGAGCATGCTTGAGGCGATCGTGCGCACTGTGCATGGTGGCACGGAGGCGCGCGGACTAAGCAGAAACTTTTGAAATTACGGTGCGGAGGAATTAAAAGCCAGAATGCAGGGCCCTAAAAAGTTGTGGATTGATGTTCTTGAATGATATTTCTTTTCGTAATTTTAGGGAAGTGTAGTCACAAAAGAAACTGAAAAAAAAAAAACTGGCGTCAGTTTTTTTCTTGGAAGATTCTCTCTTTCTGTATTATCATTTTTTTTTCATTTCGAGCGGAGGCGCCGAGGAAATCAACAAAGAACTGCTATTATTACAACGGGGCAGATGGATCGACACTTACGAAAACTGCAGGTAAAATTTACGAGCCTGTCGAGCTTTTCTTGACAGCTTAACCACTTCACGAGATATCTGACTTGGAAACTAAACGAATTGTTTTAGCGAAAACGCGCCACATTGCCTCATGCCCCAGTGTTGCACGATGGATTTCTCGGGCCAATATCAGACGCCGTTCTTCAAGCGAGTCTTGCGCGGAAAGCGGAAACCACATAATTAATTATTTGGCATGGCTACCGAGCCTACGAAGCGTACCAAAAGTGACGTTTTTTGCGCATGCTTTGACGCTTAATTGGCGGAAGCCTCGAAGTCAAAATGAGTTTGCAATACACTTCGACTTATTATCGATCGTTAAGTGTATTTTGCGATTTGTATCACGGGTGTTTATATGAAGGGCGTCACATACTATACTGCACACGCAGCTGTGTCTCTATTAAACGGCCGTCCTGCGCGCGCCAATGAGTTGACGCGTGCCTAATCCTTGTCCGGCACTCTTCCCGGGAAGGGCTGGCGACTCATTTAGGGGTGTGTACTGATATGTTTGTTGTGCACTCAGTAAAACGAGTTCTTTAAAAACATATTTGCAGAATTAAAAAAAAAAAACCTCGCTTGTGCCAGATAGCACAACTCTAATCCCTGAACCGGATTACTCCAAGATGAGGATTTAACTTGCACGAGAAATCAAAATTCATAATTGACTAATGAACAGAATTTCACTAAAGAAATGTTTAACTTATCACATCGAGTGTCTTCCTTTCTGTGATCATCTGCCTTGTTTTGATTGCTAATCACTTACGCCCATTTGCAATCTACGAATTGCAGCCGGTGAGTTCGCGAGTCATACCCACTTAGAAGGAAGTCTGAGGCCGGCTCCAGTTTCGAGATATCCGTTCCCAAATTGTGCTACAAAATGCCTTGATGCTCCAGTTAAATTCATCCTCACTGCTTAGAAGGTGTTTCGTTAAGCAAGCCAAACAGCGATGCATTACACTGCAAACTACCACAGCAGACCTTTTAAAATTCTGTTAAGGTAAAAAAAGAAAGATACAGCTGTTTGGTCATACCGTCATGCGTCACCTACCCTTTAAATTTCTCCGACGCTGGGTGGAATCGAACCCACGTCACAAAGGTCCCTGAAGGACAGCAACCAGACGCTTTAGCAGGCTGCTAAAACCTGCTAAATCTGGCGCTTTTCAATGAACATCTTTCACGCCAACGCTTTAGCGAGCTGCGCCATGAATGTACAGGGCATGTGCCGCTCTTAAATGAACTTCTCGCCAATGGGCCACTGGGTGCGCGGCAAACGAGAGAAAATTTCTCAGCGTTCACAGGCACAGGTCGTGCCACGCCCCTCGTCTCGAAGGCCACGCATGTATTTCTCGGCAGCACCACTGGATGGCGTAGCGTGTCCGGGAAGAAGAGTGGAAGAGGAACTCGGTGTCCGCATTACGCGTTGCTCAGCGTTCGCTCGCACCGGCACGCCATGCATTTCTGAGGCCACGC